>NW_017308254.1:153748-186964 GCF_000935625.1 Nanorana parkeri | reverse complement strand
CCCCAAGTGGCGGAACTACCAAAGTTGTAGCTGCGACTGGGCTCCGGGGTTCTGCCACTTGGGGGAGCCGGGAGAGGGGGAAGAGGGCCCGTTAACCACTAAAGTGCCAACAGTGCCTTCTGGGACTACAGCTCCCAGCAGGCTGACGATTCACAGCTCTTTCCCATGGTGGTTGATATGGGGGGTAGTATATTGGTGTGGGTGGGGGAGTTTACATGGCAGGGGGGGATATCAGTGGAAGTCATGCACAGACAGTAGTCTTTTATAAGTGGAGTGGTAGGGGGATGCTCAGTGGGTAGAACACAGACAGTATGGAGGGGGACACAGACATCAGTAAGTGATGGAGAGGGAATGAGGATAACATAGTTGATACCCTCGGTACCTGCAGCTCTCCATCCTCCGGTTCTAAGTCTCTCCAGCCTGCTGATTCCTGCACCCCTCTCTCTCCAGAGGCCCTGTTGCCTGGACTGCCAGTCCATATCTTGCAGCATCTGCCACACTCCTGAGTTTCATGAACACTGCAGGTGGCATGAGAGACCTGCAGGCACTCTTCCTCTCTGGGCCCCCTCCCCCCCAACTGGAGGAACGCCAGGGCCCAGTTGCAAATATGACCGCTGCGACCGTGGTAGTTCTGCCAGTGGGCTGCTATTGTTGACCTTCCAAAAATGTCAACTGCAAGCCTGTCATGCTTCTCCTTTGTATATAATGCTGTCTGAAAAAACGCATTCAGGAGTTCTGCATGCTTGTCCCAAGTCAATTACTCAGAAAGTATTAAGACCAGAGACAACCAGGCAACTAGCTTTTTCTAAGGGATAATATCCCCAGTGGCAGTGTTTGTCCCATGGCAGATTTTGGTAAAATATTAATACAATATGTTAGGTCATATACTGTCAACTATAACAATTCTTTTTTGCCTAATACAGTGGTTCTCAGCCAGCATTATATGAATTTGTAGGGGTATCTTAGACATACAATAGGGGCTGCCACCAATAGGACCAACCATAGATTTGCCCCGCCTTTAATGAACTTGTAATATGATCCTTTGGACACTATTATCAATTCAATTCACACACAAAGTTTTGCATTTGAGGGAGTGGGCATAGTTTATATTCAACAGTACATAAAAGCAAATTGTCAGTTTACTCTAAAACAACAGCATTTCATGTTTTTGTAATATGAATGACTTAAATCATAGATTTGTTCCACCATTAGTGTAAGAGAGGGGATGTTTTATATTTAAAGTACATAAAAGAGTGCATAAAAGCAAATTATCAGTTTACTCTAAAACCACAATATTGTATGTTTTTTTCTTCTTTTAATTTATGATATATTATATATAATATGCAGCTATATAATATAGGCTACCTCTGTAACACTAAGCTCAGAAGTTAAATCTTAAAAATGCATTCAAGTACCCTGACTATGAATACAAATGTATCTTATTTGTGTATTACTAAGCTGTAGATCCTCAAATCATCTCTGAATTCATGCTGACACTGTCCTTCCTTCTGGAGGGTGGCTACTTTTGTTCCCCATGGTCCCTGTGTGTGTTGTAAAGTAGCCACCCTTTCAAGTGTGATAGACTACAGTGGCGGAACTACCAGGGTTGCAGCGGAAGGAAGAACGGTCCCCGACCGCGGCAGTGGAGTAACAAGCGGGGGGCCCGATGGAGCAGCTCCTCCGAGCGGCTCCGAGCGCAAAGGCAGGAGGACGAGCGGGAGGGGGTTGCGCCGGTCGCCAGCAGTGAAGCGGGCGGGCGGTCCGGCAGTGAACACGGCCGCGAGCACCCAGCAGCAGCCGTCCTGATAGTACAGTGAGCCCCGTCTGGATGTTCCCGGCCGTTGTCCCCCACGTTAGTTTGTGCTTTTTTTTTTTTTTACAGCCTGCTTGAGTTTCCTTCAGCTGAGAGGACCATGACATGTGAGGTAAGTGCTTTTCATTATAGAACATGGAACAGAACATGGCTGAATTTGGAACTGACTATATTCTATTCCATGTTCTATAATGTCATTGCATTACTAGAAAACTACAGGTCAGCAGTTCAGCTGGGACTTGTAGTTACTGTCCTCATGAAAGTACTAGTAATACAATGCCATTATAGAAACATAGAATAGAATATAGTTGAACTTGAAAATTACTGTACTATAATGCCATTGTATTACTAGTATTTTCATGAGGAATTAATTAAAACATCCTTCTAGTCATATAGGGGACTACAAGTCCCAGCATGCCCTCACTGTCCCTGTACACCTCTCACATATCACCCAGTGAACTGCTGCAGGGGGCTTGCATGCTGGAACTTGTAGTTCCCTGGGTGATTTATATGTGGGGGTGTACAAGGACAATGAGGGCATGATGGGACTTGTAGTTCCCTGGTTGATGTGGAGGAGTGTATAGAGACAATGAAGGCATGCTGGTTGTAGTTGAACTATAAGTCCCAGCATGCCTTCATTGTTATAACCCCAGGGGCCTGGAAAGGAAGAAGAGGGCCCAGCCCACTAACAGCCGAGGCCCCCGACATTGCCTCCTGGGACTACAGCCCCCAGCAGGCCAGTGCTCCGCAGCGCGCCGGGGGGGGGGGCCTTCATGGCTTCTTGCACCGGGGGCCTGAGGTTCCTAGTTACGCCTCTGATAGACTATAATCTCAATAAAAATTAACTAACTAAAAATGAGACAGTAGTCCATCACGGGAGTGAGCTTGAAGTGGTGGCTACGTTACAACATACAGGGACCATGCAAAAGATAAGTAGCCACCCTCCAGAAGGAAGGACAGTGTCAGCACCAATTCAGAGGTGATTTGAGGGTCTACAGCTAGAGTGATACACAAATAAGATACTTTTTTGTTAATAGGTACTGGAATGTTTTTTGAAGATTTAACTCCTGAGGTTAGTCTTACTTTAATGGAGTACCACTGGTATCTATTGGATTCATTTATTTTAGAGCTAAATTGTTTTGCTGGTGAATTAGCATTTGACTGAATTGCATTTGTGAACTCTGACTTTACTGTATGCTATGTATGTGGAACCTTTATAGCTATCCTAACCCAAAACCAAAAATGTATTATTACCAGCCCTTATACATTGTTTTATTTTTTTTTCTGTGGCATCTTTCTTTTATTGTTCATCTGGTATTCCTGCAATTAACACACTTCCTGTCTTAGGGCGGCTACACTCACTAACTGCCATGTATCTAGAGAGGAAGCCATGGTTGTCACCCCAGGAAAGAACTACAAACACATTTTCCTCTCTTTATCTCTATTACATTGGGGGAAGGGGGATTAGTAGTTTACAGAAGATATCTTGTTTAGGAAGATACAATTGTTTTATATTTCAGTTCAATTGACAGGGCATGACAAGGACACTGCATTTCTGGCCAAAACATCAGGTATTTTCTGTACTGCAGCCACCACATCTAAATGCTGCAATATAGTCAAGGTTTGTCATTGGGTTTAGATATTATTAATGCTCTTCATGTATTCTAATTCCCATTTTAATGATTTCATTATGGTGTCAATATCTTTTTCCAACAGGAATTTGTCACATTATTGTTCTATTGTTTACATGCATAGCATTATTTATGGGTTTATTCTTTAGCATGATATACAATGGTTGCCTGTTCAGGCTGATGGAAAATTGGGCACGCTAAGGCTTCTTTTATTTATTTAGAATTCATAACCACCAGAAACTGAATTGTTGTCGCTCTATATTTGTAATGCATTTTAACTATGAGATCAAGGTTATGTTATCTGATGGAACATCACACACGGCTATGAATATCTACTATATGTATAATGCAAGGATATTATTTGTAACAACATATATTTCACTGCTTTCATTATTATATAATCATTTACCTTTTTTTTCAGCTATTCAGATGCCATGAAAGCATGAGTCTGTAGAGGTCATTGCATAATGTTGAGGAAGGAGGGTTGCTTGTTATTTCCTTACTGGAAATATTTCTCCTAATTTCCAGTCCCAGTGACAAGGTATCCAAGGACATGAACTGATCTTTCTACTAGGGTCAGAGACAACTACAAAAATACTTTGTGGTTTATTTATAAACAATTTGCAGAACCATTATCCCCTTGGAATCTCTGTGAATGTTCATTCAGTGCGAATAGAAACAAAAATATTTTCTTTTCAGCACAAATGTCATACCACATTATGGCCACTAGATGGAGCTGAGGAGCATAGAAAATAACTTTATTTCCTATGCTCCTCAGCTCCATCCAGTGGCCATAATGCAGTATTACATTTACATTATTGACCTAAAGCTTCTGTTCACACCTCTGCAATGCAACATTGCAGAGGTGCTGCAGGGTGAGTTGTGGTCAGGTGTAGTAGGGCAGATAATTCATTTGAATGGGCTGTCTACCATGGCTATATTGCACTCAAAGAAGTGCAAGCACCTTTTTTTAAAATCTCACCACATCACATGGTAATAGGTTACCATGTGGTGTGGTGCGATACAATGAACATGTGATGGCTAGGTGCCTTTGGGTGGCATCAGGAAATATTGCAACATGCAATGTATTGCATCAGACCAAAAAGAGGGACAAGTGAGGAGGAAAATGGGACAGAGGGATTTGGTTCCATGTGAGGGACAGCCCAATGACAGACAACTGCATAAAGTCATCTCCAGTACATCCTAAAGATTCTCAATGGGATTAAGGTCTGCACTCTGTGGTGAACAATCGATGGGTGAAAATGTCTCATGCTCTCTGAACCACTCCTTCACAATCTGAGCCCGATTAATTTTGGCATTGTCATTTTGGAATATGTTAGTGCCATCAGGGAAGAAAAAAAATGAACTGATCGAAAAACATCAGGGTCATTCAGTATAATCAGGTAGGCAGCTGATTTCATTTTTTGGGCACATAAGCTTGCTGAACCTAGACCTGGCCAACCGAAGCAACCCCAGATCATAACACTACCCCCACAGGCTTGTACAGTAGGCACTAGGCAGGATGGTTGTATCACTGCACCCGCCTCTCTTCTTACCCTGATATGCCCATCACTTTAGAACAGGGTAAATCTGAACTCATCAGACCGCATGGCCGTTTTCCATTGGTCCAGAGTCCAATCTATAAGATCCCTAGTGAATGAAAGCCTTTTTTTCCATTTAGCCTCCCTAATGAGTAGTTTTCGTAAGGCTACACAGCTGTTTAGTCCCAATTACTTGAGTTCTCTTCATATTGTGTGTGTGGAAATGTTTTTACTTTCACTATTAAACATAGCTGTGAGTTCTACTGTTGGTTTGTTACGATTTGGTCTCACAAAAAGTATAAGTGATCTCCTATCACTATCATTCAAGATTTTTTTCCCACCGCATTTCATTTAGAAGATGATGGTTCACCACTATCCTTCCAGATTTTAATAATGCGTTCGACAGTTCTTAAACCAATTTTAGTAGTTTCACCAATCTCCTTAGTTGTTTTCTTTGCTTGATTCAGGCCAATAATTTTACCCTTCTGAAACAGAAGTTAAATCTTTTCTACAACCACAGGGTATAACTTCTGACAGGGTTGTTTAGGAAATGAGAAGCTACTCACTGCATTAAGGTGCCCATACACTTTACAACCATCGCAAGACCTTAGTCTTGCGATGGTTGTAAAGTAATTAAAAAAACATACGATCTGCCCATCTTGGACAGGCAGATCGTACTTGCGATCATCGCACGCCGGCCCCCCTGAGGGGCGGGCTTCCGATGACCGCAATGCTGAACGGGCAGTGTGTGCACACACCGGCCCGGCCGGCATTTGCCTCCCAAGCATCATTCAAACCAGCCGAAAATCGTAAGATTTTCGGCTGGTTTTCTAGCATGATCCTTAGACGTGCGACCTTACAGTAGAAACGGTCGCACGTCTTCATTCACACTGCACGATCGTACGAGAATCGTGCAGTGATTGGGCACCTTAAAATTAGGGTTAAACAACTTGTTGCCAGATGAAACACATTAATCACTTTTGTAATTATCCAATGGAAGGCTCTGGCCTATTTGCTTTGCTAAATCCAGGTGATCATTTTTATTTGGCCAAGCAGTTTATACAGGCCTGGACAAATCTCACCCAGCACAAGGGGCAGCTTAAAAAACCTAGGACTCAGCACTACACAACCTGCATATGACTACATAGTTGTAAGATGAAAGACACAGTTCAGGCCTTGTTCACACCAAATGCAGAGCAGATCTGCATGTGTTTCTGCACACGCAGTGCAGTGGGATGTGCCGCGTTTTTATTTTTTTATTTTAAAATGGGCTTTCAGTGCGTTCCAGGCATTTGCATGCGTTTTGTGTGCGTTTGCATGCGTTCCAGAGCAGGTAAAATAGGGCCTGCTGCAGTTTTTTTACCTGCTCTGGAACTGAACGCTGCGATGTGAACTGGAGCTAAAACAGCCATTGGACTACATTGGACGCAGTTTTGCTCCGGTCTGTAACTGCTCTGCACCTGCTCCGCGCTTGGTGTGAACAAGGCCTAAGTAACATTTAAAAGGAAAACATTGCTCTGTTAATTTTAAACAGACTTTATTTGAACAATTACATTAACAATAATACAATTCTAAATAGACTATTACTGTACCAGTAGACCAACTTATAAATAACAATAAACAGAGATGTCAAAGGTTACTATGGCTTGTCTGCATTGTAGTAGCTACACTGGTCTCTCACAATGTAGAAAAGTAATGGTACTGGAGCTGAAAAATGTCAGCTTGAGAAACGGGAAGGGAGCAATTGGGCATGGGGTTTTCCCCAACATGATAATATAACTATTTCTGGTGAGGAGACGGCCACTGAAACGCTGTGGCTATTGTTGAGTAAAGTCATCACTGTGTAAAAACGTGACAGCTGATGTGACTGTATTGACAGCCGGCGCCTTTCTCACACGTTGGCAGGACTTAGCTCAATCTGTCTTGCACATTGCCGGCTGTCACTACAGTTACATTAGCTGCTACGTTCTCATAGAGGTTCCAGCTTCATCTAATAATAGCACCAGCATTTCAGTGCCTGGCTCCCCACCGGCAATAGCTCTCAAAGAAGACTAACCAGAGAGCTTTTCAGTTGTCATGGGGACTGAGAATTTTTTAGCCCTGTATTAGCAGTGGATTGTTTTTCAGTTCTGGAAAGAACAAGCTACATTACTACATATACAGCTTTACTACAGTTTGCGTAATCTTACAGCTATCCCCTTGAACACACAAAGAATGAATGCTTGATCTGCCGGAGTGCACACAGACAGGTGATAGGAAAAATCGAAGCTGCAGGGAAATAAAGGTTAAATGCTGCATGTAACCAGGTGATGAGGCTGTCTGAAACTGTCAGGTATTTTAACACACTAACACTGATTTACTGTATGTCCAATGATGTTTATCTGTGGGCATCCACGCGTCAAATTCACTGTTCTGGTCACATTTTGCACACAAGAAAACAACCAGATGGCAGGAAAAAAAAAGAACAGAGAACTCTAGTTCTCTACATTAATAGTTGTCCAAACTTTTCTATTGGAACTTCACTGCCCAATCTCTGCTCACCTCAGATTCACCTGCTGTAAACATCATCTTCCAAAAAAAAAAAGGAATGATGCTAAATGTGACTCTATTGTATTGTAACAAATTGTTGAGTGCGTTTGTCGTTTGTTTTGCTCTATTGTATAACTTACCCCCATGCAAATATGAAAAAAATATGAATTATCCAGTTGTGCATTAAAAGAGAACTATGGGGCAACCTTTTTTGCCCATAGTTCTCTTCAGGGTCAAGGGAGGGCATATACTGTGTCCTTCGGTGGCACAGAACTCAGCATATGCTGAGAGCGCAGGGCCACTCCACAGCTGGGATGGATTCCGACAATACTGTTGAGATCCACCCTGCTGGCTGATTGACAGCTGGTTCGGCCTCTCTAGAGGCAGAGCCAGCTGTACCTGCCCCCTTGCCTGTCCATTCCTCCAGTCAAAGGGGAGGGGGGAATCCCTGCAGGGAGCAGTGACTGACAGTCACCACTCTCTGCAGGGAGAGGATCGGGAAGTCAGAGATCGGCGGTATGTGTTCGCTGACTTCCCGATCAATATAGCCGACCTGAGACAGCTTCTTTGTCACAGGTCGGCTTGCATTATGGGGATGAGTGTTTTGCACTCACCCCATAATTTTCCTTTAATTTATAAAATAAATGATTGTATGTTTGCATACAACTGCCTTTTATGCTTTAGGCTGTCACGACATTAGTCTCTTGTAATCCTCAGCACCACTAAGACTTGTAGTGGGACTGTCAGCAGTCAGTCAGAGCTCTTTTGCTTTCCACTAGTGCTTCTCAACCTAAAGGTTTCTCCAGAGGGTAGCTAGATGTGCAGGCATGATCTCAACCCCCTGAGCCATCTATGTTGTGACCAGGTTCTAAAACATAACCGGTCACATTGTATGACTGTTACTGTTTAAGCAGAGGCATTTCTATGGGAAAAAAATGCCTATGGCAAGCGCTGAAATTGCACCCCTTTCTAAATATCTGACAGCAATACAAATACTTTAGTGGCACACATATACTGTACATATACAGCTAAACCGACCTGTGAAGTGGCCACTAGATGGCGCTGAGGAGTATGCTCCTCAGATCCATCTAGTGACCATAATGTAGTATTATATCACAATATATTTGACCTAGAAAGAAAATATATCAAGAATGTAATTATTTGCCATTATTCACAAAATGAACATTCATGGATATTCACACGGTTAGGGGGTCCTGCAAATTGCTTGTAAATAGACCTCAAAGAGTAGTGACAGACATCCCTGTCAGCTCCCTTTTGCTGGAAAAACAGTGCCATAAAGACTGCAGGTAACACCCAGAGGATGAAACCCAACAGGCCTAAAACTCAGGCCTTTGAGTCAAGGCCAGGAACAGCTTTACAAGATTTAGGGGGTTATTCACCAAGCTGCCAAAGGCAGCCGAATGAAAGACCAAGCTGAACCACAGCCTCTTCAAAGCTGTGTACAACTATTTTTACATGGGCTGAATTCGGCTCAGTTCCTGTCCGTTCGGCTCAGCCGGACATTCTCATCTCATCCTGCTGAACAGAAGGAAAGAGCCCATATTCCTCAGCCAATGTAACGAATGGATCAGCTGAAGAGAATTCCCAGCTGTTCACCTGCTATTCTATGACAGTTCTCTGTCCTCTAATGGGATGTAAACAAATGGGTGGAGCAAGCCCTGTGATGCCACAACTCGCTCCGCCTATTTGTTTACATTCAGGTCAGGTGTAATTTTGCAGCGGGAGTTCGGCGGGATCGGACAGGTAGGTGGGCAGCGTGAATTTTTTTTCTTTTGGCGAGTTGGCGGCCGTCGTTCATCGCGATTGACATGGATCTAATTCCCTGGATGACGTGATTGACCAGTGGATAACATCGATAGACCTTCTTGTCAAAAACTGGCAGGTGTTTTTTGTTCAAATAAAGCACTTTTTAATATCCATCTGGATGTCACACCATTTCTTAAAACTCAATCATTCAAAAACTGAGCTCTTGATATTTCCTCTTGCCCGTGCACCTTTCCCCAACATTTCAGTTGAGATTGATAACACAACTATCCAACCCTCCCCCCATGCCAAGGTCCTAGGTGTCATCCTTGACTCGAACCTCACCTTTCTTCCCCACATCCAAATCCTGCCGCCTTCACCTTCGCAACATCTCCAAAATACACCCCTTCCTCACCAAAGAAACCGCAAAACTACTCATACCCTCACTTGTTATCTCTCGTCTTGACTATTGTAACTCCCTCCTCATTGGCCTTCCACTACACAGGATATCCCCCTTCAGTCTATCAGGAATGCCGCTGCCAGACTCATCCACTTGACCAACCGCTCATTGTCTGCAACCCCCCTCTGCCAATCCCTGCACTGGGTTCCACTCGTCCAGAGGATAAACTTCAAAATATTAACAGTCACTTATAAAGTCATTCACAACTCTGCCCCCGGATATATCTCAGACCTTGTCTCAAAAAATCACCCTAACCGTCCACTCCGCTCTTCCCTAGACCTCCTGCTTTCCAGCTCCCTTGTCAACTCCTCCTATACCCGCCTCCAGGACTTCTCTAGAGTCTCTCCCATCCTCTGGATTTACCCCAACCTGTCCGTCTATCTCCCACCCTGACTGTCTTTAGGCGTTCCCTGAAGATTAATCTCTTCAGGGAAGCCTATCCCACCTCAACCTAACCACTCAACCATCACGTTCTCAAACAATTCATCCCCACACAGCTACCTCCTCATGTATCATTTCCCCCTACTCTTTCAGATTGTAAGCCCTCAGGGGCAGGGCCCTCCTTACCATCCTGTCTTGAATTGTATTTTAATTGTAATGTCTTCCTTACATTGTAAAGCGCTGCGCAAACTGTTGGCGCTATATAAATACTATGTAATAATAATACTATGTAATAATAATAATAACAGTGTTGTGTGTTTATTCATGTGCTGCAGTGCATTGTTAGAACGCATCATAGTACATGAGTTTTTTCTTTAAAAAAACATTATTTTAACTGTTGCAACGCATGGCAAATCTTTGTGACGCATTGCCGTGCATTGTGATATCTTGTGTTGCAATTTTATATATACGCCTGTATCATTTTATCACAACACAAACACAGCGCAAAAACGATTTTTAACATAAATCGCTTATTTACAGTTTTGCGTTCCTTCATTTATCTTTTCGCAAAAAGGCACAATTTCAAATATTTGCTATTTATTAACTCAATACAGTTTTATCTTTTAGATTTAGTCAGAAAATACGTTTTTTTGTGCGCTGATACTGATTTTAGGGCTTTATCAATTGAATTGTGCATTTTTATTGGTTTAATATTAATTTGAGAAACATTTGCGCAATTATCGCAGGGCCTATAAATTTAGTAGCGCCATCTTTTTATTCTAACAGGCCTGCGCTTTCAGAAAATATATGGTTTGGGGGGTCTTTTACAAACGCTAGCAACGCAGCAATTGAAAATCATATCAATGGGAAAAGCTGCAAAAATGGTGTGGCCAGCTGAGTTGCAAAATGTTCCAGAGCGCTTGGCAGCGAAAGGGTTAAAGCATGGTTCTGCTTTGTGTGATACAAACCTCATAGGTGACAGTGAGAACTGTCCGCACAAAGCTGCACAAAGCTGCACAAAGCTGCGGTCACAGTCCACTTAAAAGTCATGGCATTTGTTTATGTCCGTCTCCAGCCGGCCCCGCCCCTATAAATTCCCACCCAGCGGAAACGCCCGCCCCTTCTGCACGTGCTGAGGAGTGACCGGGCTAGGGGGAAACAGGAACACACAGAGGTAATGGCGGGCTACAGCCTGCTCCATACTGCGTGCAGCGAGTGTTCAAGCGCTAGGAATTCACAGTGAAACGGGCACACGCTGTGCCTGGACAGCCGCCATGAGGGCGTGCATTGTGCCTCATACAGCTGACACACGCACGTAAGGTTAGGTTTCACGGTGAGGTTTAGATTGGCACTGTCACTGCGGCTTTGGCGCGTTACACACAGACAGCATGCTGCTGGACAAGTTACTGCCCCAGTATGTCGGCGGCTGGTGCTGCTGAGTACAGGAATGCTGCTGTCTTTCACCATACCATTGCTGTCAGTTTTTTTTTTTTTTGCAGTTGTCTTGACCTCACAGGATGAATCGCTGCTTTGTTTAAGGAGACATACCGTTTAAAGAATAATGCACTTATCCTAATGGCCCCCTTTAAGCACACCTAACCGATCCCTCCCTGCATAGATATGTAGAGGGGAATTAATCAAAACTGGAGCAGACGGAATCTGGAGCAGTTGCCTAGGGCAACCAGTCAGCTTCTCTTTCATTTCAAAGCTTAACTGAACAAACTGAAGGGAGATGCTGATTGGTTGCCATAGGCAACTGCACCAGATTCTGCCTGCTCCAGTTTGTGATGGCCTGACCTCTGTGTACATCCTATGAGGACAGTCTTCCTGGCCAGTGGTGAAGCCAATCCTGTTGACTTCAATGGGGATGTATTGAGCAGGCGATTGGTACATTCCAGACCAGGAAGCATACATGCAGCATTTTTTCCCCCCTGCACCAGAATGGACTGCACTAGTGTGTACACAGAGCCCTGAAATACCATAGGGATGCATCAGGTGCAGACATAAAAACGTTCTGGTCTGGTCATGGTGTGAACAAGTCCTATAGGGGTAAAGGTTTCAGTGTATTTGAAAGTGCGCTCATCAATTTAAGTGCATGTAAACCCAAATGCTAAAATGTAATCTATTGCAGCACATCAGTCCTTGGTGGGCTAGTTCACACCAGACGCAGTCCGTACAGTTTGGCAGCTGTATCAGTCACATCACTTTACATTTCAATGGGCTCTCTGGTGCTTTGTTCCCAACAGTGCAATCTGTTCCAATGCAGTCAGAAAAAATACAGCTCGTCTCATTTTAGCTGCACCTGATTCCAGTGGAATGCATCATGCATGCAAATGCACCTGAAATCCCAAAATTGCAGCAAAACGCATTGCACTGCAGATGCGCATGGTTATGGTGTGAACTAGCCCTTAAAGAGGTGGCTGCATTGGTTTTCCATTATCTTTATTTTTGCCTGGGAGTGAGCACTGTTGTCACCCTGGGGGCTCTCCTAATTTGGGCTGCAAACACATTTATTCTGGTGGGGGAATTTGTAGTTTACACATAAGTTGGATAGAAAGATTCAATTGTATGATATATCAGTTTAATGTGCAGAAGTGACCATGGCAATGTATTTCTGATAAAATTAACAGCTATTTTTCTCTACTTGCTGCAGAAGTAGTCTGAAAACTAAAGCAGCCGCCACATCTAAGAACTGGTGCTCTGCATCATATCACATTTTTGCTCTTGGGTGAACATACATTTTAAACCTGATCTACTGTGAGATTGTCTTCCCTTTCGGTGGGGGTGCCTCACTGCTTGGGTTGACTGCTCATTTGTGCAGAGGGAACAGAAAAAAGCTGTTTCACCCTTCATCCCTGCTCACCTGGAAGTCAGCGCTTTCCTCTTCTCCCCTTCTGGCTGTGGACTATTCCTTTGGCATTCTCATGTACTATTCTGGTCTATGGAGCTTGCATTGTACTTGATGTCAGTGGTCCTTAGACCCCTGGAGAGAAGAGGCTACAGGGACTGGCCTAGCAGCCTGGAGTGAGCTGGCAGGAGCGGGTAAGTAAGTGTTTTCCTGTCTCCTGGGCATAAACAAGTAGTTAACCCTTGGAGTGTGAGGACAGCCCCACCTCAAGGGAAAACATTTCATTTCCCTAGAGATGGATTTTAAAAGCTGTATAATTTGTGTGTAAAGGAAGAGAAGTCTTCTGAGATTCTATTTGTGCCAGGGAAAGAATGTAATTACATTCTATTGTTATACGTACGTTTATATAGTACTCTAGAAATAGGAACTGTTCACTCATGTGTTTTGCTCTCGGTAGAAGGAGAAAACAAGAGTTGAAAAGTACAGGAAGGTTATTAGGATTTCATTCCCCTGTTCTAAGACACACTGCTTGGTTTCTGTGGTGCCTATTAAGACAGTCTACCTATTGACAAATAAAAATAAATGCACCAACACCAATAAAGGAAAAAAATGTGCATCTAATTTTTGCATTGGAGAATGCTGAGCATTGTAATCTCTAACTGGATCACAGGTGACATGCATAGGTTCCTGCAGAATATTACCTGATCCCCAAGGCTGTACAAACCTTTTGATTATGGGGCTAGAGGAAGGAATCCATTTCCTGTAAGTGCCGTGGTGTGTCTGCACTTGTGCTCCATTCAGATCTACAAGTGGTTCTGCTCAAGTGGCAGATGAGACTTGTGGTCTTCTCATTCAGAGATCCTGTGAATAGATCTGAGTAGGTGATGCCACGCACAGCTGCGCCAAATTGAAATACACAAGGAAAAGCTGCCTGCGATTCAGGTAAGTAGGGGGCTTGGGGGATGTGATCATGTTTTGCCCTAAATATGGTCACAAAGGTGGAGTATTCTTTTAAATGAGGGCACTGTAGAAAGAAAGTACAACTTTGATTGTGGTGGGGTGGGCCAGCCATTAACTTTCTAGGAAGGAAAGACTTTCATATTTGAGGCACTGCAGGTTTGTGAATGCTGAATACATTTGGTGGTTTGTGATAACGAAGGATGTATTTAAAAGCTCCCCAAAAGTCTGATTTCTCCTGTGTAGTAACATGGTAATGGTTTCCCTCTCTACCACATCCTATCATGGTATTTATGGTACAGCTTGCCTTTTTTTAGGATGCTCCAACACAGGGATGAAGAATGTCACCTGGGTTGGTGGTTGAGTTTTAGATATCTATATTTTTGTCCATAGTTACATTGAATGTAATTGAATTTAAAGTAATTAAAGTCACCCTTTCTCTGTATCTTCTGAATTCTTAAAGTATACATAAATAACCACTATTGAATACTCTTGGGTGACTTTATTCGCCGTCCTCGCTTCTGTTAGTGGTCCATTTTGTTGTTTTTTTTTACACAGAAGTGCTGTCAGGAATCAAAATACCTTTCTGATGGAAGCTTAGACTCAAACTGCATGCTAATTTCATAGTGAAGAACCTGTTCAGCAGTCAGGTATTTGCCGTGGAACTAAGATGTGACATATAAAGGCCCATTCACACTAGAATGCAGTGCGTTGATGTGCTGCTTTAAAAACATTTAAAATTATTTGGGTAAAATGCACCTCAACGCACAAAAATCTGAGTCAGTCTGCTTTTTTTTTTTTTTAGCCAGAACAGTGGACACTATGCATTGTGCTGTGGTTGTTTGCAGTACATGTGTTTTTTTAAAGTTGGGGTGCCATTGACAATAATTGGCATTATTACACATAATGTGCATCACTGCAATGTCCTTTTTTGAACGGGCTGTTAGATATTGGCAGCTTCCTCCTGACAGGTATTCAGAGTAATAACCATTCTCAGTTTTGTATATGTACAATTTACACAATAGTGCTGCTGCTGTTTTCATGGCTTGGTGAACTGATAACTGCTCTGTAGTTTAGGAGTCTACTAAACCTTAAGCTGGCCATGTACCATGTAAAAAGATTATCTGCAGATTTTCTATGGTCAGATGCAACAGATTCCTCCATCTATGCTAAACTGTGTGGCTGGAGGAATCTCCCACTGGGCCAAGCTTTAGTATCTTGCTAGTCGGCCCTGCTGGCTGTCAAAATATTTGAACAATCTGATTGGATGCAGGCACTGTTCAAGTATATTGACAGCCAGCAGGGCCGACTAGGAAGATACTGAAGCTTGGCCCTGTGGGAGATTCCTCCATCCACACAGTTTAGCGCAGATGGAGGAATCTGTTGCACTTTTTCCATCTGACCAGAGAAAATCTGCAGATAATCTATAGGTGTATGGCCAGCTTTAGGCTTTATTCACCCATGAGCGATTTTGCGCAGAAACACACTACACATAAAAAAAAAAGCATTCCAGCGTAAATAAATGACTTAGTATGCAGGTGTTAAAGTTTCTCAGAAAATAGTGTTATTCATGGCATCAAGATTTTTTACAGACTTTCCAACGCATGGAGGATGGCAGTACCAGGCCACTTTTCCCCAAGTCATCTTTCAGGACAACACATGAGAGGCTTCATCTTTCTAAAACAGGAAATGCATTATCCACGGTCAATAAAAATCAGTCACCTAGTCTCCGTTATTTGTGTTTACTGTGGCCTAACGGGAACATCAAAATAACTTGTTATTTCCCCAGTCATCTTCCAGGACAGCCATCGAGATATAGGCTCCGCCTGCCTGCAACAGGAAACACATCAACCACATTAAATAAATAGACTCCTCCTTCCATCCCAAGTCAGTTTTTGTGTGTTTCCGCCGGCTACACAGGGACATCGTAATGTTTGTTATTTTTAGGGCTCATGTTTGTTTGCCTTTGGGCTGAGCCTTACCCTGCTAGGCATTGGGACCTACTCCAGGCTTACCTGCTGCAGTGCCTACAGGGATTCCCTATCGGACCCCCACCCGATTTCTGGCCAAGGTTCCCTTCCATCACTCAGGGAAGGCAACCATCCTCCTGCACGTGAGTAGGCACCAGATGGTGGCCCCCCCTGGTGTACAGCAGTGGCAAGGTGTAATAACCTGGAGTGTGCGTGTGTCCTATTGTGGACAACTGTCTGGTGACAACAGGGGCAGCATGAAGAGGCGTACGGGGAGGCTGGAGGTAATCCAGGGGTCCCGGATACCTCGGCAGCCTACAGAGCACTTACCTGACGGTAGGGGGAGCGGTGCAGTCGGCGACAGCGTGGGAGGTGTTGGCCTCGCGCGAAGCGCTGCATCGTCTTCTTGGCTGGTTGCTGGATTCTCTGCTTAGGCTGTGATTATGGCGGGTGACGTCACTGGGGCCGCCGTCGCCACGTGTAGCACGCGCCGCGTCGTCTGCTGTGGTGACGCGCTTCCGGTGCGCCACTTCCGGTTTCGGCTCAGCTTCGCGCCGGAGACATAAGGAGCTGGAAGGGGACAGAATTAACAGCTCCTAGATAGACAGTAGACGCCACTCGGCCACGACTAACTGGGTACAGTCCGCTCAGCAGCTGTACACCATAGCCGACCTAGACCACATACGGCCGGTGGGGACGTCAGGAGCGGGCCGATAGCGTGGTCGGCAGTGAGCTACAGAATGCCCACAGAGACCGGACCGGGTGCAGCTGCTCCAGATCTGGGAGAGCATGGCACTGGCGCTAAGGTAGGCGAGTTTTTTTTTGGAAATGCTCCCCTACCCTTTACCCTGCTTGTGTTGGGGGCCTGTTCAGGACAAGCGGGGTAGTGTTTTGAGACATGGTTTGCATGGGGGCAGGGCACTGGCTAATGGCTGCACTCTTGTCTTACACAGGTCAAAGCCATGGAGGATAAGCCCCTCGCAGAAGCTGGTTGCTCGCGCCCAAAAGGGAAGAAGTGTGCCTCTTGCTTTGCAAAAATGTCAGCTTCATGGTCCAAACCCTTGTGCAAAGTGTGTTTAGAGAAAATAGTTGCAAAAGAGTTAGCCGGAATGTTTAAAGGGCTTTTGGACTCTATACGAATATTCTAACTTGGGCAGAGCACACCCTCCTCTCGCTGACGGCGAGGCATATCAAGGGCAGCCTGAACGAGTTGGCAGATTCGCTCAGCAGGACGGAGCTGCACAGGTCAGAGTGGTCTCTGAATGCGGGTACGTTCGCATGGATCACCAGCTTGTGGGGCTGTACCGAGGTAGACCTCTTCTCTTCGCAACAGCCAACAACAAGCAGGTGGAACAATTTTTTTCGCTCTCCAGGGACGACTGAGCCCTAGGGGTGGACGCTTTGGTGCACCCCTGGAGCTTCAGTCTAGGTTACGCGTTTCCCCCACTGCAGTTAATCCCGAATGTGCTCAGGGGCGAACGGATGGCGTTAATTCTCATAGCGCCATGTTGGCAGAAGCGGCCGTGGTTCACGACCCTCCTGGAGTTGTGTGGCAGGGCCTCTGCTTCCGCCAGCGGCGGATTTATTGATGCAGGGCCCGGTGAGCCACCCGCAGGTGCAAGCTTTAAATTTAGCAGCATGGCTACTGAAAGGGAGGTGTTAATCAACAAAGGGTTATCCGCACGGGTGGTGACTACACTGCTGCACAGTAGAAAGCCGGTGACATCTGCGATCTACCTGAAGGTGTGGAAAGTGTTTTCCAGCTGGTACAGCAGTCAGGGTAGGCCTGCGGTGGCCACAGTGCCATTGGTGTTGGATTTCCTGCAGGGCGGTTTGGACAAAGGGCTTTCCTGTAGTACTCTGAAAGTGCAGGTTTCTGCACTGTCTAATTTCGTGGACATTAGATTGGCGGAGGAGCCTCTCATCAAAAGATTTATCCGAGCAGTAGGCAGAATGAAACCCCCGAAGAGTAAGGGGGTCCCAAACTGGGATCTCTCGGTGGTGCTACAAGGGTTTCTCAAACAGCCTTTCGAGCCCCTGGGGGGGGGTTCCATTCAGCATCTGACGATAAAGACGGCCCTCTTGGTAGCGTTGGTTTCCGCACGTAGGGTGAGCGAGATTCAGGCATTTTCTATTACCGACCCCTACTGCACCATCCTGGCAGATCGGATTATTTTGCGACCAGACCCGGCGTTCTTGCCGAAGGTGGTCTCCACCTTCCACAGGACTCAGGAGGTGGTCATTCCGTCATTTGCCACTAACCCGGCCTCTGCTAGAGAACGGGAGTGGCAGGGTATTGATGTTCGAAGGTGTGTCTTGGAGTACCTCCAAGTCACTAAACCTTGGCGGCAGTCGTCCCGCCTCTTTGTTGCGTTTGGGGGCCCCACTAGGGGGAACAGGGCCACTAAAAGCACGATTGCCAGGTGGATTAAAATGGCCATAACTGACACCTACAAAGCACAGGGCTTGATGCTGCCAGGTTCACTCACGGCACACTCGACTCGAGCATGGGCTACGTCCTGGGCAGAGCGAGCAGGGGCTACTCCAGAACAGATCTGCAGAGCAGCCACGTGGTCCAGCTTCCAGACATTCGTCAGGCACTACAGGCTGGGCCTTATGACTCAACAAGACCAGGCATTTGGCAGGAAAGTCCTGCAAGCTGTGGTCCCACCCTAGGCGGTAAGATTTGTCCTCACTGATCCTCTCGATGGCTGTCCTGGAAGATGACTGGGGAAAACATGAGTTGATTACCTGATAACTGTTTCCAGGAATCTGATGGAAGGAGGAGTCTATTTATTTAATGTGGTTGATGTGTTTCCTGTTGCAAGCAGGCGGAGCCTATATCTCGATGGCTGTCCTGGAAGATTCCTGGAAACAGTTATCCGGTAATCAACTCATGTTTTTTCATCAGGCCTTCGTGCTAGGTGCAGGGGGGCCCGCTTAGTATATGCTTCCCCATTATTTCAGGGACTGTGGAACTGGAGGAGGTTGCATGTCTGGGCTTTTCCTGGCTAGAATTCATTTTCTTTAAGTATCCTAATTGTGGAACCCTCCCTTTCTCTGCCTCAGGTGAAGCAATTATCCTCGTGGGGAACAGAGGCTCTAATCGACACATTTGGTCAGGCTCTAAAGGTGCCCATACACCTTACGACCATCGCAAGACTTTTTTCTTGCGATGGTCGTATGCTTCTTGAAAGCCCGCACGATCTGCCCACCTTGGACGGGCAGATCGTACTTGCGATCACCTCAGCGGGGCGGTCGTCCGATGACGGCAATGCAGAACGGGCAGTGTGCGCGTGCGCACACCGGCCCGTTCCGCAGCTATCGGGCGAGCAGGCTAGAAACCCGCCGACAATCGTACGATTCTCGGCGGGTTTTCGAACATGTTGGCTCGACAAGACGTGCGACCGTCTTAGTTCACACTGCCCGATTCTCGTACGAGAATCGAGCAGTGTATGGGCACCTTAAATTCTCCCCTGTGTTGCCTCTGGAGGTAAGGGGGAGATGTCAGTGGCCAGCCAAGCTCCCTATTATACTCAGTGTGGATGGACTGTGTGCAGTAGGGCTACTGGTAAAAGGGACACTAACAGCTGGAACAGGTTCATACTCACTCCTTTCTGGGAGTCAGCCTAGTTGGAGCAGAGGAATCCAGCATCTTTGGCTGCTTCTTTGTGGGTAAGCACTACTGCTGAGCCAGGTGACACACTTATGGTGCATGGGCTATGTTAAAATGTGACTTAATATAGTGTGGGCCTCCTCAAATGATCAGCAATGTCTACAAGCTCGCACCATCATCCAGAGATGCTAGGGAGGGCGTAGTGTAAGTGGATGGAACCGTCAGTGGCCATGGATTGGAGTTTCCTATAAATCCCAGGAGTGTTCCAGCAGACTTCCTCCTTGCTAGCAGCTCTACCAAAGGGGGACATTTATTTATTTATAAAACTGGAGCAGCTGTTCATGACAACCAATCAGCATTTCTCTTCAGTTTGTTCAGTTAAGATTTGAAAATGAAACAGACGCTGATTGGTTGCTAGGGCTGCAGATAACTATTATTTTCATAATTGATTAGTTACCTGATCAGTTGAAAAATTGACTGGTTGTAAAAAAAAAAATTCCCCACCCAACCAAAACCATTCGATGATAATACTTCCCGACTATTCTAATCTATTTAGTCGATTAGTTGTTGCAGCTCTATTGGTTGCCATGCACAGCTGCTCCGATTTTTGTCAGCTCCAATTTTGATACATTCCCCTCAATGTAGTCTAATTCCACCATGCTAGCTGCTACAGATCCAGCAGATTTAGACACTGTCTCCAGGGTAGTTTGGGGTTCTTTGGTTATCGTTCTCCTTCTACCTATGCCAATACTGTGGGGACGTCCAAGTGTTGGGTACTCGTAGGAGGATGTCCTCTTTTCATGTGTTGGTTGCCTAGGGCTCCGCACAGTATGATGGGTGTTACCGTGCCTTACACGCATGGGACTTGAATGCACTGTCAGGGTTAAGCAAACTCCGGTCCATTTATCATGCATCTGCCTCCGGGAGTCATGCCTGTTATTGTCAGTCTTGCAATGCCTATTGGAATTTGTAGTTTCACCACAACTGGGGGGCTGGAGTTTGCCTACTCCTGCACGATGTACTTTTGTCCACTATTGGCAGGGCAATTTGGAGGCAGAGGCTGCACCATGAGCAACTCTCAAACTGCAGAGTGCCAGCAGCTCCAAGATAAACAACCTAATAACTTCTTTCCACACTTGCGTCACACATCTGTGGGTGCGCAGAGTTGGGGGGGGGGGGGCTATTTACTCCATTTTACTCGCTCTCTCCCTGTTGCAGCACAAAGAAATAACACCCTAGGGCAGGGTAGGTGAACCTTCCAGCTGTGGTGCAACCACAAATCTCTGACAGCCATAGGCACGATTTCCAGAAGCAGGTACATTATGGTATTTGTAGTTTTACCACAGCTGGAGGGCCGGAGTTTGTCTACCTCAGGCCTAGGGGGCATCTGTAGTGGTTGTATCAGGGTTTTTGTGTTATGTTAATTGACAAAAGTACAATTAAAGCAAAAAACACAGCACCCCCATTCCTGGGTTGAACTAGAAATATCACCTGTAGATCCTGCAACAATTGCCTGACAGGCTTCTGTGCTAAACCTCCTATGCAAGCGATGCAAACTTGTTTAATGAATGCGTATTCATGCATGCAGGTGTTGATTGCACTTGTTCAGGCCTTGTTAACTCCAAATGCAGCGCAGATCTGCATGAGTTTCTGCACACGCAGTGCAGTGAGTTTTGCCGCATTTTTTATGTTTTCCAGGTCGTTTTTGGTTAAAAAAATTATATATTTTTTTAGTTTAAAATGTGCTTTCAGTGCGTTCCAGGTGTTTGCATGCGGTTTTGATGCATTTGCATGCGTTCTAGAGCAGGTAAAATAAGGCCTGCTGCTGTTTTTTTACCTGCTCTGGAACTGAACACTGCGATGTGAACTTGAGCTAAAAATACCATTGGAATACATTGGACGCAGTTTTGCTCCGGTCTGTAACTGCTCTGCACCTGCTCCGCGCTTGGTGTGAACAAGGCCTAAGCCTCAGGACTAATAGGTTTTCTTTTGCTATCACCAGCTCTAATTTACCACTAGGTCTGGGATTGTTAGTGTCTCTAAACTTAGGAGTTAAATCCTAAAAATGCATTCAAGTATCATACCTATTAACAATACTGTATCTTATTTGTTCATTGTTCGGCTGTAGATCCTCAAATCACCTCTGAATTGGTACTGACACTGTCCTTCACTCCAAACTCACTCCTGTGATGGACTATCATTTCATGTTTAGTTTACTAATTTGTATTGACGTTATAGTCTATCATGGGAGCGAGCTTGGAGCGGTGGCTACTTTACAACACATGCAGGGACCATGGGGAGCAAAAGAAAGGATGACTGTGGCATCATGAATTCAGAGATGATTTGAGGAACTACAGATGCATTTTTGTTAGTAGTACGGGTACTTGAATACATTTCTAAGATTTAACTTCTAAGTTTAATGTCACTTTAAAAAGTCTCCTTGTATGATTTTTCAGTCTCCTAACTCCCATAGTGTGTGTTGCTTTTTATTGCATGCTTCTGTGAGGAGTAGAAAAAGACTGAGGCCTGGTTCACACCTGGGCGTTTTACAGCGCGTTCCTACGCTCTGTAAAACGCTCAACATGTGAAAACCAATGATTGCCTATGGGCATGGTTCCCACCTGGGCGTTTTACAGCGCGTACGAAGTACAGGAACGTCTTTGGGGCCTGTTTTCCCGCGCGTATCCATTGGGATACAGCCAGGTAGCCCTCGGAAACGCGTTTGTTGCGCAGGTTTTTTACCACGAATTGTGGTAAAAACGTGCGGCACAAAACGCACGACAAATGCACATATTCTATACGCCTAGGTGTGAACCCAGCCTGACCACTTTGTTTCATTCTCTACCACGCTCTGCAACGGAGAAAGGCTCTTGATTTAACAGCTCTTATCTCATTGTCTCTGCACTTTGCAGACACAAAAGGCTCCCCTTCCAGTTCTAGTGCCTGTGTGGATTCCTGAGAGCATGTACCACTACCCCCTGGATTTTTGTAACCTTGCTCGTCTCTAGAAAGTGCAGAGACAGAGATGTGTGCTTAATCTTTTGTACAGCTGTACTTTTGACAGCTGATAGAGGAGCGCTGCACGTACAGTACCTTTCACGGATCGCATGGCAGAGAAAGGAAGTTCTCCACTCAGCTCCCTGCTCTCCATCCAGAAGGCAGTTGCAAAGGTTTGGGGTCCCCCAGAAGAGCAAGGGACCCTGAAAACAGTGCAGGGGGCGGACCATAGTGAGGGGAATGGGCAAGCAGGCTGATTACAAGTGATGTGAGCGGCCGTTCAAAACTGCTCTACGTTTAGCCTTGTTTGCCCGAAGTAGGGCAAATGTATTTTTTTTAAATACACCTGCCCGGAAGTGCATGTCCCTGGTGTCAGGCAATATAAATTCCACACCTATTTGAGATTGTTCCACATCTTAAAATGTGTATTTTATTAGGCTAGTTCAGGGCTTGACATATCACGAACCAGTTAGCCAACATGCTCCTTCTAAATTACAGCTGGTCCTAAAAAAGGAAACATACTTGCAAACATTTTGCCACTGCCTATATTGTGGGATTTTTTTTTTTTTCCTTCTCTCAATTCACAAACGGTTTTAAATCACTGATCAGCTGGCTTTACCACTTGCATGGTATTCTATTACTTTTTATGCGATTTTATACTTATGCAAAGTGATTCCACAAAAAAATATGTAGGTTTTCACTTCGGGCAAGCCTGTCAGAAATCTAGGGACTGTAGTTGCTGATTTTGTCTGAAAATGCTAGCTAGTTATGTGCTTACTACTTGCTTTAGTAATTGAGTTACTGACCTGTAATTTATATGTAAATCAGGGGAGTTGGAGAAAAGTCTTATCTGCATACTTGTTTTGGGTCTGGGTCAGTGATTGAAAGTATTAATGTAACAGGGTCACTATAATCGGCAAAAATGCATATTCAGGAGGTTAATGTGGAAATGGCAGCCTGCATGTTTATTTTGGAACAGGTTTTCTTTTAAAATATGACTAGCTTCTAACTTCTAGGGCAGCACAGTGGCGTAGTGGTTAGCGCTTCTCCCTTGCAGCACTGGGGGTTCCCGGCCAGGTCACTATCTGCAAGGAGTTTGCTTGTTCTCCCTTTGCTTACGTGGGTTTCCTCCGGGTACTCCGGTTTCCTCACACACTCCAAAGACATGCTGGTAGGTTAATTGGCTCCTCTCTAAGTTGGCACTCTATGTATGCATGGGAAATAGGGACCTTAGATTGTAAGCTCCTCAAGGGTAGGGACTAATGTGAATGTACAACTATGTAAAGTGCGGCGTAAATTGTCGCCGCTATATAAATACCTGTAGTAGTAGTAATAATAACTAGTACTAATGATATGTGAAGTTCCTGAGGAGTGCAGAAAATTAATCTGTTCAATGCAGAGAGAAAATGATTAATGAGGATTCATGATTCATTTGTGCTCCTATGTGTTATCTAGGTTCATGAATTGAGGGCTCATTCACACAATATTGTTGCCTTAATTACATGATGCTATATGGTTGACTTACTATTGTACAGTGTGCAAGGTGCATTGCCATTGGCAACCCAACATACCTCCCGGCCACTGTGCAGTGTAATGCTCCATACAGCAATACTGTGTGTTGCAGTGGGGAAAAAAAACGCGCATTTCCGAGGGCTACTTGGATGTATTCCAATGGAAACGCGCAACAAAAACGTCCCAAAGAAGCTCCTGTACTTATTTGGGCGTAGGACGTTTTGTAGCGTGCTCATACTGCCTGTAATACGCCCAGGTGTTAACCACGTTAATAGGAAATAATGGGATTTCGGTGTTTGAGCGTTTTGCAGAGCGTTCGAACACGCTACAAAATGCCCAGGTGTGAACCGGGCCTAAATGTTGGCCATATTCAAGACTTGCACTTTGGATCTTTGATTTTAATCATCATGTGCACTGTGTTCCTGGTCTCTGGCCAAAGCAGAACTGTTCTTGGCCTGTGGTGTGTTTGCCTTGTTGAATAGCAAATCTTTCTTTTTAAGCAGCCACTTCTGGTCCTTTTATACAATGGATAAATGTATGAACAGTGACTTGGTTCCCTGCTTGTCAAAGCAGGTCAGGTGCTTCTAGACTTTAAAATATTTACCATATTGAGCAGTGGCTCATTTAATGTTTAGAAGAAGCAGGTACTACTACTTTCCCTTTAGATGGACAGTGACTGTTCTTGCCAAAGCGAGCAGATGTCTAACTGGTATTGGTTATGGCAATTTACTTTCAGCCACACCCTGGGCAGAGATATTTTGTAGATCAGTAATCCAAGCACTGGCAGACTTAAAGTGATTGTCACTGGGGCAGATTAAATTAGCAGTTTATTCTTTACACACCACTGGTTGCTGCCACCCATTTTTTAACACATGCATACTGTTCACAGCCTCTGCTGTTGCAATTCTAACCTTGACCTGTTGTGATTCTAGAAATGTCCACCTTCCCTCTGCTTGTTCTAGCCACATGTATACATTGCCTCTATCCTTCCACCAGTCAGAATCTCCTTTTGTTTAATGTTAAAGTCCAAACATTTTCCAATCTTCTCTTCCTCAGGAAATGTGACATTTTAAAAACATTCTAAAAATGTGTATAATACAGAAGAAATATTTCACAACATTGGGAAGACTTGTGAAATTATTTCTGCTTTTGTATTAGAAGTGTTTGGTAGAATGGTCTGCTACATTTCCTGAGGAAGTGGTGCTCATGACTGTGAAGTGCGTTGCAGAAAATTAGTTTCACTCCATCAGAAAAGTCAGTGGATGTAGATTGGAAAGTTTTCGGACTTAAAAATTATACTAAGGAACTGTTTACTGATAGGAGGATAGAGGCAATGTATACATGTGACTAGAACAAGTAGAGGGAATAATGTACATGTTTTTATGGTTGTAAAGGTTTTAAAGATTTTTGTACAGTACAAATAAAGAATGGGAAAGAATTACACCACTACAAACCTGATGAGCAAGCTGCCTGCTAAACCTAGACTGGGCAAGAATGGCATTAACCTGAGATGGATGCAACAGAAACCCTGAAGAAAACGGCAAAGGTGCTGCAAAGATCCACATCCGCAAAGATCCACATCCGAGATGGAAGTATCTGTTCATAGGACCACAGAAAATACCAATACAGATGTGAATTGTTCTCTAGACTAATTATGGCTGTTTACAAAAGGGCCATTTATTAAAAGTCCTTTACAGACCCTAGCTTGTGGAGGTTTATGATGGCTCTGCATTTTGTCAAATGTCTTAAGGAAGAACTTTTATTAACCCTTGCAGTGGGGCTACCCCCTGCACTGCCAGGGTTAAGAGCTCATTTTAGTCTATGGAGGAAAATACAGTTATACTCACCTGATCTCCAAGCCAACTTGTCCTTCGACTGGTCCCTGGAGCCTCTCTCCCCCTCTGCTGCAGCGGTCAAAGGTCCATGAGTTATCATTCTCTACATAGTGTATAGGATATGAGGACACTGAGAAACATATCGCTGCGGTGGAGGAAGGGACAGGCTGGCTGGAGGGTTGTCACTGCTGGCCAGCTCCAAGGATTGGGTGAATATAACTGTTGTTTTCCTCCGTAGACCAAAACAAACCTTTAACCCTTGCAGTGTGGGGGTAGACTGTGGTTTGTCAAATGTGTCATCTTCCCTAAATGCCTAGCACAGACATGGGATTTAAATTTGAAAATTTTTAACGACATGCTGTGGAAAATGAGGGCGACATGGTGTTCAGTATGGAGCCACTATTTTCTTTACATAGTTTGGTGTACGCCAGACCACACTATCCTCACAAGGAGACTTGCATTATTACCGCCAGTCTAGCATAACAAGAGGCTTTTGCGTTGGCTAGACGATGGTATACCATACTGATGAATGAGAGCTAGCTGGAGTAGTGCCTAGCATGCTTTTCTTGCGGGGCAGCCTGCTTGTATTTACAGTGCATTTGGAAAGTATTCAGACCTCCTTCGTTCGCTTTTTTCAATTTTGTTATGTTACAGCCTGATATAACAGTTGTTTACATCCTTTTTTTCCCCTCATTTATCTACACTCAGTACCCATAATGACAAAGTGAAAACAGAATTTTAGAAATGTCTGTGAATTTATTAAAAAGAAAAAACTGAAATCACATGTACTTGAGTATTCAGACCCTTTGCTCAGTACTTTGTTAAAGCACCTTTGGCCGCAATTACAGCCTCAAGTCTTTTTGGGTCTGATGCAACAAGCTTTGCACACCTGGATGATTTTCTGCCATTCTTCTTTGCAAATCCTCTAAGCTGTGTCTAATGGGACATTCTTTCGTTTACTGACCACCAGTTTGATGCCTTTTCTGGACAGTTTTTTCATACCTCCATAACGTTCTTGCACAAGCAAAATCTGATTTGACACATTTTAAAGTGACATAATCCATGTAGGCATAAATGCTGGTGTATGCTCCTGACTTTTTCTTGAACTGATTAATAGTAAAGCACCTTCAACATTACTAAACAAGCACAATTGAATCTGAGGAAATACTATTGGTTAAAGCAGGACTTTACCCCTTTTCACTAAAAATCACCTCAGCCATCTTGCATCCATTAGTTAAAACATTTTCCTTTTACTGTACAATTTATAATTTTTCCACTTCCTGGTCCTCTGGTATTAGTGATATAATGTGCCCAAGCCTTGCATCCTGCAGTGGTTACATCAGCAGTGCATTGCTGGAAAATCTCATCTGTAATCTCAGGGAAAGTCATCTTCCCCCCTGAAAGGATGTGCATAATCACATGTTCTAGATAGATGTGCCAGAGTTCCAGGAAGTAAAGCTACATATAATAATCTGCCCTTGGTAGAAATGGCCACTGTGAGATGAATGGGGAGGAAAAAAAAGACATGCAAAGAAAGAAAAGCCTTCAATTATCTATACGAATCTGTTTGTAGATTGTCATTAAAGGAGAACTATGAGGCAAGTGAAAATCACTCAGCCTCATAGTTCTAGCCGACCTGTGACATGAAAACTGTCCCAGGTCGGCTCAATAGAACGGGAAGTGAACAAACACATACCGTCGCTTGCTCACTTTTCGATCCTGTCCCTGCAGAGAGCCATGACTGTCACGGCTCCCTGCAGGGATTCCTCCCCTGTCCTCTCCGATCCTCCAGCGCTGACTGGCGGAACGGATGGGGGAGGTGGCGGGTACAGCTGGCTCTGCCTCTAGATAGGGAGAGCCAGCTGTCACTCACGCAGCTGGGTGGATCTCGACAGTAATGTTGGGATCCGTCCCGGCTGCGGCGTCTCAGTATACCGCGAGCTGTAGCTCGGGGTATACTGAGCTTTGGGTGACGATAGGACGCTAGTTTATGTCCTGTTACCGTTAGGAGAACTATGGGGAAAAGCCATGACCCCATAGTTCTCCTTTTAATAAACATTTCTAAAGGTGTATTTTGTTTTAATTTCAAAGATATGGATAAAGTTCCTCTTTAAGAAAGCAAAGCAAACTGCTTTTAAAATTCAGTTCAGAACTCAAGTACTATATTCCAGATCTTAAATGTTTTACAAAAGCAAATCAAAAAAGACCAAAAATGTAGGCACTTTATTTCAGATCTTTCATAAATGTTTTACAAAAGCTTATTAGAAGCAATGCTGAAATGCCAGTGTAACACCTAATGGGATCATGCATAAAACTAGTTGGATGACTTGAAAACAGGCTTAATGTCTTAGTAACTCTCTTACCACAATGTTTGGTTTTTAATGTGTTTAATCTGAATAAAGTGCTGCTGGACAACTAACATGTATGTTGAATGTGAGAGGAACAAGTCCTCTAGTCTAGTAAGAGCACTGGGCAAGGCCTACAACACTGTTTTGGGGTATCAGTGCAACATGGACACTGTGTTGATGACCCAAACAAAATTAAAAGCACACTAGATTTTTGGCAACACAGTTTTTTTTCTGAGAGAAACATGAAAGCTGGCACTGCTGACCTAAAAATGCCAGGCTACTATACTAAGCCACAAGAGTCATTACTTTGTCACTGACATTGAATAACTATGCAGATCTGGAAAGATAGAAGTTAATATCTGCATTATATTCTAGGTCTGTAACTCGCAAAGTATAGGAAACCAGTGGATCTATGAGAGCTAGGAAAGTAGCTTCTGCATAATGCGAGGCCCACATTGCCAGTATCGATATTTATAGGACTAATTTATTTTAACAATTTTGTTGTAGAATAGTGTGTTAATGCTATGTATATGTTCAATATTGTGCATAATTTGCAGAAAAAGGCTTTTGTATTTTCCCAGTCATCTTCTGGGACAGCTTTGTGAGAGATGATTCACCTATGTCAGGAAACATGAGCAGGCACTTTAAATCTTCTGTCCACCCAACTTGGCCCTTCTGTTTTGTGTTTCCTACTGCCATGAACTCTGCATCATATTTGTTTTTTCTAAGGACTTGTTGGCAAGTGGTCATCCTGGTGGTACAGGTCTGTGTATTGTGCCTTGCCCCTGCCTGGGTTTTTGCTTCCTTTTTGCTTGGTTCTTGTCCCCCTAGGTGTGGAGACAACAGCTGTGTGCCACCTTCCACATTGCCTCCTCAACAGGCTGGGGCCAGTGCTGTAGAAGGGGTCATCGCTGAAGGGCTCCTATCGGCAGCTTGGTGCAAGGGTGATCACCTGCTGGATGCAGTATATGTGACTAGGACTGACATTTCCTTTATGTCCTGCATGCAAAGGGCAGAGATGGGAGTTTATTGCTTTACTTCCAGTGCAGGGGTGCCACACTTCCACTGCCTTGGAGACTCCTTGTGTCTGGGACACAGAAGACTACAATGCCTTCCAAGAAGATAAATTAGGTTTCCTTACCCTCTCTTAGCTAGCGGCTTGAAGATCAGTGGTAGCACAGGCTGGGGGGTTGTCTGTTCCTGTACCAGGTCCCTTTACCCCTATTGGCCCCATATTCTATTGTTTCGGTCTTTGCTGATTTTGTTGTAGGCTTACATATGGATCAAGCTGTCACCTATGCTACCAGAGGGCAGACATCCTAAAAGCCTCATATCCCAAGCCTTTTTTTTGTGAGGCCTGTATCCAAAAATGAATGGCAATTGAGATAAATGGGTTTATGATTTCCTTGAGAAAATAAATAACTTCAGTCCTTCAGCACAGTGCCCTTTACCTCTAGATCTTCAACCTCTCAATCTATTTGCATACCAGCTGCACTACCATGGTGGGTACCAAAGGCAGAAGAGGAGGGTGAGGATGAATCTTCTGCTGAGAGTTCAGCTGTAGAGAGGAAGTGGTTGAACCAGTACAGGAAGATATATCTCAATGTTATTTATTTCAATGATTAAGTGAAGGAGCTTTTCTTTTTTAGGACCAAATGTATGGTGGTATTCAAAAGCATAAAGGGAGAGTTTCTCCTTATCAGACTTCAAAGGATTTAATTTTGAAGGAATGGAAAGACCCAAAAAAGTTCCTAACCCTTAAATCTTGGAACATGTTTTCTGTGAAAGAGGACAAATTGTTTGTTCACGGTAGCATACAGCCTTATCACAAGTCTCAATTCAGCCATTAATGGGTCAAAATTTCATCCAGGCCTTTTGTGGTTCAACTTTTGTCAGAATGTTACTGTCTGGAATTTCTTGCCTTCTACCTTGAGGGATCAGATCCATGTAGAAGCTTTGAGTCAACTCTTTTGGAAGGCTTGTATTTTTTTTGCATGTTAATCTAAAACTGCTCAACAGTTATCAGACTGGAATGTTGGATCCTGGAAACAGTCTCCTCCAATCAGCATCACCATGGCAGCCAGTGCCAGGGGCTAGGGAGCCCATAACACCACTCATCAGGTCCATGGCATATGGGAGACCATGACAGCAGTCTTATGGATATACCAGGAACTTCAAGCCATAGGGGACGCATCCCTGCAACATCTAGTCACAGATCAAGACCAGTAGCCATCTTCAACCACCAAGGAGATACCAAATCACCAGAGTTGCTAGAACTGGCTTAAACATTTTTGTCCTGTAGGGATAAAAATGTCTGCTCTCTGTTGGAAGGCCTCATGAAGGTGTTCTTAAACTTACATAGTATTTGAGGTTGAATAAAGACATTAGTCCATCAAGTCCAACCTATTAGGATCTCATTCTAGGAGTACCTGTACCCCTGTATATTACGGTCCCTTAAGAAATCGTCCAAAAGTTTCTTGAACAATTCCACATTATTTGCTGAAATCACCGCCTGTGGCAGTGATGTCTTCCCCATTATTTGACGCGATATTGTCCCTTATATGCACATTTAGATTATTTTTTACGTAAATGCAAACGCCCCCCCCTTCTCCCACCTCTGTCCCTCCTAAACAGGTTATACCCCTCTATATTAGTAGCCCAGTCATGCGTGCTGTCCAGCCAGGTTTCCGCTATACCCACTATGTCGAACTTGGTAGCAGATTTTCTTAGTTGACAAGCCATCTGACAAACCAGAAGCTTAATCAGGAGGCTTTTCTCCAGTTAATAGACAAGTAGACCTCTGTGCCTCCAGGCCAGGAACTTATTTTCTCTGAACAAATAGAGGAAAAGAATAAATGCTCTGTCCCATCCCTAGTTGTTCAATCTGGCCTAGGATTATTCACCCCTCTCTCTTCTCTCTTCTCCCACCAATTGTCCAAAAGATAGAACCGTTAAGACAAACTGTTCCCCATAGCCCCTTGGTGGCTCAAGAGGGCCTTGGTTTGCCAGCCTGACAAATTTGTCTTTAGAGTCTCCTTGGTACCTCCTAAATAATCACAATCTTCTAGTTCAGTGACCTGTCACCCCAATCTGCATCTTTTGATTTATGTCCTGGCAGAGGTATTTAAGAAACGGGATGCTCCAATAGCGTAGTTGGGGCTCTCTAAGTCTAGGACCTAAGGGTGTTGAGTTGTCAAATGGGAAGATGTACGCAAAAGTCTGGCAAACCTCTTCCTCCTGGTATACCAAAAACAAACAGCAGCTTGGATGTACAGATTATTCTTGAATTTTTACAGGACATTAGAATTTCAGCTTGTCCTTAGGCACACTGAAAGTACAGATTTCAGCCCTATCAGGGGGGCGCTTAATAATTGTATAGCATGGCAAAGCAATGATAAACGGGGACAATGAAACATATTTATTATTAGATTTATAAGATTACTGCATGAATTTGCTTAATGGTACCCCTCAGTCTTACATGATTTAAATGTAAGTTTTCTTCCTGTATAAAAATGAACTCCTGTGGCAGCACGCAATCTTTCTAAGATATTGCAGGGTCTGACACTTAACTCTGTTTGAACCAATACAGGACACTCTCTTTTCCAAGTTTTTGACTTTGAGGACTGCCTTTCTTTTAGTTATCACTTCCGCTAGCGGAGTTGGTAATTTTACAGACAAATTCTGGAGCAGCTGTGCATGGCAACCAATCCGCATCTCTCTTCAGTGCAGTTAAGATTTGAAAATGAAAGATGCTGATTGCTTGCCATGCACAGCGGCTCCAGAATTTGTCTGCTTCAGTTTTAATAAATTCCCCTCTTTCTATTAAAGAAACTTATTTGACAGTTCTCCCCAACAGTACAGGTGAAACTCGAATAATTAGAATATCGTGCAAAAGTGATTGCAGTAAGTGCTGCAAAAGGGGCCCAAACCAAGTACTGAGTACATATGCATGCTTGTACTTTTCAGAGGTCCGATATTGTTCTATGTACAATCCTTGTTTTATGGATTGCATGTAATAATCTACTTTTTTGAGGTTGTGGATTTGGGGTTCTTGGGGTTTTCATGAGCTGTAAGCCATAATCATCACAATTATGACAAATCACGGCTTGAATTATCTTGCTTTGCATGTAATGAGTCTATCTCGTATATTAGTTTCACCTTTTAAGTTGCATTAGTGAAATAAATGAACTTTGCACGATATTCTAATTATTCGAGTTTCACCTGTATAGTTCTTAAACTAGACCCCGTATCTTTCTATTAAAGTAGCTTCTGGTTTCCATAGATCACAAGAGATGGTGCTACCATCATTTTGTGATAAGAATGCTTGGCTGTAGCTGTGTTGGAAGATTGGGGAATTTTCCAGTTATACCTATTAGTTTTTCTAAGAGCTTTCCAGGGCAGCTTCCTAGTTCCCCATTCTCTAGACCATTTTGCTGTAGTTTGTGGGTTTCTTTTCTTTTTTTTTTTAAATTAACCTTGCTATTGGTTTCAGTTCCCCTTTGGTGGTGTTTTGTCTACTTTAAACTTACTGAGGGCCAAGGGGAATGGTTTGTGTATTTAAAGTGTCAATCATCTTGTAACGAGAGGTTTTCTCTTTTTCTTTTTTATGTAGAGAATGACACTGCCGCATGGAAGACGATATATTCGGGCATTTGTAAGTGGATTCTTTGTGGCTGTACCGGTCACTGTGACATTTCTTGACCGAGTTGCTTGCATTGCAAGGGTGGAAGGAGTTTCAATGCAGGTAAGTTTCATGCTTCTGTTTTTCTTAGAGATAGAGGGCATACAAACAGGTTTCTGATTATGTGTATACTTGCTTTGCTTTCTTTCCCTTCCTGCTTTGTCTGTCTGGAGTGAAGTGGAATCCCTGACAAAGGTTGCAAAGTGGAGCTTTGACCATTATAACGGATGTACTGCCTGCAAGAAAGGAAAGTGTGTATTTTCCCGTTCATGATGTATTAAAATAATCTGTTGAGACAGAATTGAAACCTGAGAAACAAGGTGGTCCCACCCC
>NW_017308254.1:99832-153727 GCF_000935625.1 Nanorana parkeri | reverse complement strand
AGGGGCTCGCCCCCCCCCCCCCCCCCCCCCCAAGTTATCTTCCTGGACAGCCTGTGGGAGATGGCTCTGCCTGCCTACAACATGAAACATATCATCCACATTAAATAAAAAGTCATCAGTGTAGCCCCACCTAAGTTTATTTGTGTTTCCCCTTGTCTAAACAGGAGCATTGCAACATTAGTTATTCTTCTCCAGGCTGTCATGCTAGTTGCAGGGGCCTCCCATTGCAGGGACCTCTGTGCTAGTGGGACCTTGTATATGGTGCATCCACCTGTCCCATGCTCTACACTGCTCTCTGGCAGCCCAATGTACCTCCCAGAGGCCATATGTTGCGGTGCAATGTGCGGTACTGCAATAAAGTGATTTGCATGCACTGTTTTCACCACAATGCATAGTATTGTGATACCAAATACTGCGCTACAATGCATGGCCACTGGTAGCTACGTTGGTTTGCTATTCAAATGAATTGGAATACACCAGTGCACAGTACACCAGGGTAGTTGCAATATTGGGTGCTAAACACATGGCCACCATGTGTTTAGCGCGATGCTGTGGTGTAAATGAACCCTAAGGCCTCATTCACACTGCCGCGCATATACGCACGCACGCACGCACGTACGTACGTATGTACGTACGTATTGTACCATATGCAACATATGCAAATAAATGGCTCCATACATACAGCCGCGTATGGAGCCGTATATTTGCGCAGCGTATATATGCGCAAAAACAGAATGGAACAGAGATGCATCCGGGCAGCGTATCTCTGCGTACATGCGTACAGCACATTAAAATTCCATTACGAGTGATGCATTCTGGGATTGCATATAGTGCGCGCATATACGCTCGTATATACACGCATAGACACGTATATACGCAATATACAATTTTGCTTGCGTTGTATGTGAATGAGGCCTAAAGCATCAGCAAAGTAAACTGTCATAGTACATTCCTGAAATACATGAATTGAAAACATAGGGAAATACATTTTGTTCTGCGACAATACATGTTTCTCAATGTTTTACAGTTTGGGGACCATTAGGCTTTACTGCTACCTGCAGGAGGATTTGGATATTGGCAAACAAATGTGACCAGCCTGGCGTAACACCTCCCACTTCCAGCATGCCCCAATTTTTTCAAGTGTTCCAGGAGGATGTACATCTTTTCTCTGCTGAGAAAAGTTTAACTATTTTTACTAGCCATTTCTTTTTCCTAAGATTTATATTTTTTTCTTAGGAAATAGTTGTAACGCCAATGGGGACTAAGTGTTACATAACGAAGTGGAGTGTTGTGTGCGCACACTTTGAGCTGCCATCCATTTGCCATTTACCGTGAGGTAGTATCTTCCTCCCACTGCTCTATCACATTAGTCTTTGCTGTTGCCTAAAGTGATCTGGTCACCTCTAGCCATTTGCATCATCTTCTAGCAGCTGGTTCATGTGTACCCAAGGTTTTACCTTGCTTATGAGCCAAGTTGTCCCTGCTTGGGTTGCAGCATGTTTAGGGATAACTGCAGTTTTCCTTCTAAAGGAACTGAAATTGACAGCCTGGAAAGTTGTCTCTAACTTGTCTCTAAATTCTTTGAAGGCTTTTTGGGTGTGCCAGTTGAGGCCCCTTTTCTGTTTTGACCCTGTATGATTTTACTGTAGATATGCAGGATTGCATGGGCCAAATGGCAGCTTTGATTGCTGACTCTGACTGTAGAGGCCATACGTGGCCATTTCAATGCCTTACCCTGCAGAATTGTGTGATCTGCCCGCAGCTATGGCGGCTGAGGTAGGGCTGAAACAACTAATCGATCAAGTCAATGAGAATCGATAAGGAAAATAATTGTCAACAACGTTCCTTGTCGATTAGTTGTGCTTGCAGCTCCTCATGTGGTTTTCTTTGTGTTCTTTGCTGGCAGGCATGCCCACACCACTGCTGGAAGCGCTGTCAGTGTGTGCTTTAGAGATCCCGGCAGAGCTGCTTGCTAACAGGTGAGATGCAGGGGAACTGGGGGCACACTGGCCGGGGCCCAGTATGACGTGCACTCAGCAGAATGTGGGGGGGCCTGTGTGAGCACTGAGCAGGGTGGCACGTCAGTGGAGCAACTGCTGGTGGGTTAGGAGGTCCCTGGGCAATCATGCGGTCCCGAATCTCTTAGCATGGTCTGTTCTTTGTGCTTCAGTCAGGGCTCCAATCTGCAAAGCCAGGAGCCTGTTGCACTCTGGTAGAGCTGCAGCTGATGCCGCTGCCTATTTGTTAGCCTCTTGCCGCACAGTAACGGCTTGTACCAGGGCTTTCACAACTTCATCTATTTTGCTGGGTCCTGTACCTTTTTAAGGCCAGTGTGAGAGATTGGGTCAGTCCAACAATAGATTCCACTTTTGACACCACTTGTAAAAAAGTCACTGGTTTGTAGTCAGGAATTGGCAGTAAATGCAGATTTATTGCGATCAAACATAAGTTTCTTTCCATCAATAGGGTACACTTTCCATTTTAAACAAAACCGCTTCCAGCAGAAACCTAAAAGTAACACAAATAAAATGGCCTACTCCAAGTTAGGAGGCTGACAGTAGTTTCCCTCACTACTTCGTACTGGAGTGGCTATTCCAGCTTCCAGTACAAAAACAATGCATAAAGAATCAGTCTTTAACATACAATTTTTAGCCAGATCTTATCCCACATGTATTCTGGCGCTCTCCAGTCTGTGTCTGCATCTATCCACTGCAGCCTGGGTCTCACTCACTCACTCACTGACTGCTACTATAACAGAGGAGGTGTACCTGTTGGGGAAACTGCCTAACCCAGTCTAAAGGTGCCCATACACCTTACAATTATCTGCAGATTTTCTGTGGTCAGATGGAAAAAGTGCAACAGATTGGCCCAGGTGGAGATTACTCCATCCACACAGTTAAGTGTAGATGGAGGAATCTGTTGCACCTTTTCCATCTGACCACAGAAAATCTGCAGATAATTGTAAGGTGTTAGGGCACCTTTAGCCAGATAAAGTTGCACTTTTTAAGCTCTCGCTGATGTACACTGAGACATATACCCTGTCACAATATATGTATATGTATTTTTTTTCTGTTAATCCGAGAATTATTAAATAGTTTGTCCCCTAACCATATAGCTGGCTATATTTACCGCTGCATATAGCTATTTTCAGAAGATATGTGGTTTGTTCCCTATTTTTTTTTTTTTTATGTTATCAATTTTAATTGGAAACATTTTTTTTCTAACTAATCCATTTATGAAAAGAAGTCTCCTAGGTAGTGCAGCCTTGCTTTTAATCGCTTTCGTTTCACATTTAGTTGAGAGTACCCATTGGGGACCCTCTCGTTACACTAATGGTGGATTACAGGCGCAGGGTAATGGTGCTCTGTGGACACCCTGTAATGGTCAGAATCACTGGCCTCTTTTGAATCCTCCATTGCTTCCCCCTGGCTCACTTTCCTCTTTATATTTAAGCAGGGAAGATTTCTCAGGTACCATGTCTGAGGTTATGGGAAAAATTGTGGCCCTTCTGGAAACCCCAGAATGCAGGGGTTGCAGCTGGCCTCTGCATCCCCTACGGAGTCTTTCAGATTCTAACCTTGTGCGTGCAATGTTCCCTGAGGAGGGAGAAGGAGTCCTCTTGAGTTTGAAGTTTGAGCTTGAAGTTTCTGTACAGGAAGAGTTCATTCAGCTCATTTCCAAATGACAGAAATAAACAAATCCAAATTTCCAACTTACAAATTTCGGATGCATCTGAATTTCATTCCCAACTGAAATTTTATTGTGTTAAGCATCAACTTGCAAAAAAATTAATAAATCAGGTTTTTCGTTAGCGATAGTATGTGTGAACACATTTTCATTGCAGCAAAGTGACATTGGACAAAAGGGAAAAAAAAACACACTTTGTAAAAAATATTTTGTTTATTTTTTCTTCTGCGGATAGTAAAAAAAAAAAAAAAGTGTGGTCTTATTTTCGGGGGATGTCTCATTTACCTGGCTGCAGCAGTCCGCTCTCCGCTCTGATGACGTCCACTTCGACCGCACTGGCTACGCTGTGCCTGCTGGGAAATGTAGTCTTTAGCGGCAGCCGAGGCAGACAGGTGTGCGTGTGCGTGGGAGGGAGGGAGCTACGGCCAGTCTTCACATGTAAAATTCTATTATATGTGCAGCTACCCCGAAAGTAAGACCTAGCGGATCTCTGTAATATAAGACCTACCAGCGAACTAGGTCTTATTTTTGGGGTAGGTCTTACTTTCGGGGAAACACGGTATCAGCACATCTAAAGTTTAACAAGTTCGGATTTCGTCAAAATCTGAATGCCGAACCGAATTTACTTTCGGACTGGAGTCCTGAAAAACGAAATAATGACAAATGTGAAACAAAACAATTTTTTTGCAGACACACGTCTAGAGTTATACTGTTTAATAGAAGATACAAGAAAGAGAAAGTTGGTGAGAACAAGATGGTGAATCACTACACAGTTACCACTATAAGTTAAGCATATGCCCACCAGTAACTTACCCTTCTTATCTTTCATTTCCCCAGTCATCTTCCAGGACAGCCCATGAGATAAGGCTCCGCCTGCCTGCAACAGGAAACACATCAACCACATTTAAATAAATAGACCCCTCCTTCCATCCCAATTCAGTTTTTTTGTGTTTCCTCCGGCTACACAGGTTCACATCGTAATGTTTGTTGTTTTCAGGGCTCGTTTTTCTATTTGCCTCAGGGCAGAGCCTAACCCTGATATGCGTTGGGACCTACTCCAGGATTTCCTGCTGCAGCGCATACAGGGAACCCTTGTTGGACCCCCACCCGAGACTAGGCCTAGGTTCCCCTCCGTCATTCAGGGAGGGAAACCATCCTCCTGTACGTGAGTGGCTCCAGATGGTGACCCCCCGGTGTGCAGTAGTGGCAAGGGTGCTACCCTGAGCGGTGTACGGCACCCCCTCTTGGTTGCATGGAGGGGGTAGGCTCTGGGCTGGGTGCAGTGAAGACACTTACCGTAGGGGTCATCCCTTATTTGGTTGAAGCAGCGGTCACTGTTCCTTAGGCCATGGTTCCGTCCGGTGGCCGCATGGATTTGTGCGGGAGAATGGCGGCGTCTACAGGAAGCTCCAAAGAGGAGCTCGATGGCATTTTGTCCTCCCACCAGCTGGGAGCGCTGTGGCGCCGTCTGAACGCGGAGCGAGGCGCGTCATCGAGACCGCGTGGTGCGGTGACGCGCTTCTGGTGCGCCACTTCTGGGTTCCGGAACGCAGCGCGCGCTGGCCAGTTCAAAGGCAGCGGGGGACGGAGTCCGTCGGCATGTGAGGCGGCTCCTAACCTCCCATACCGAACGCCGCTCGGCCACGACTACTGAGGCTACACACCTCGAGGACTGACCGGGACCACATACTGTCAGTGGGGACGTCAGGAGCGAGCCAACAGCGTGGTCGGCAGTGAGCTGCAATATGCCCAGAGGCCGGACCTGGTGTTGCCCACCCAGATCTGGGAGAGCATGGCACTGGCGCTAAGGTAGGCGAGTTTTATTGGTAATTCTCCTCTATCCTTACTCAGCTTGTGTTGGGGGCCTGTGGTACAGGACAAGCTGGGCTGTATTGTATTGAATCCTCGGGCTCTCAGGTAGAGTCGGAGGATCGGGATGAGTCAGAGGGGGAATTGCGCAGTAACAGAGCTGCGAAATTCCTTTTTCCCTCTCTGGAAACAGGTGAACTGTTGAAAGCCATATGGGATACTTTGGGGATTAAGGAAGAATCCACTGAGCTGTCAGTTCATGACAAACTTTACAAAGGGCTGCAATCCAAAAAAGGCCGTACTTTCCCGGTCCACAAATCACTCTCGGACTTAATCCAAGAGGAGTGGAAGCACCCGGAGAAACGGATGTTTTTCTCGGCGGGGCATAAGCGCAGGTTTCCATTTGCAGAGGAGGATTCGGGTCTTTGGGATAAATGCCCGAAGATAGATGCCTCCCTAGCAAAGGTCTCTAAAAAGACGGATCTCTCATTTGAGGATATGGGAGCATTGAAGGACCCAATGGACAGAAAGGCGGAGGCTTTGCTCAGAAAGGGATGGGAATCGGCAAGTGCTGGCTTCAAACCTGGTTTGGCCATTACTTGTGTGGCTAGGACGCTAGGGGTGTGGCTGAATCAGCTACAGGAACACCTGGAGTCGGGTACTGATCGAGATCAGTTGCTGGGTTCCCTCCCCGTGCTGGGCAAGGCAGCCGCCTACATAGCGGACGCCTCGGCTGAGGCAGTGAGGTACTCAGCTCGAACTACGGCATTGATCAACTCCTCTAGGAGAGCTTTGTGGCTCAAAACTTGGGCAGGAGATGCATCCTCTAAGGCAAAGTTATGCGGGCTCCCGTTTAAAGGGGACTTGCTGTTTGGCCAGGAGTTGGAGGCAGTGTTGGATAGATGCGCGGACAAGAAGAAAGGTTTCCCCCTGCCACCCAAGCAGAAGGGGAAACAGTTTTTTCGTGGTCAAAGGGGTCAAAACTTCCGTAAAGAGAAGAGGGGACTTTATGGGAAGAAGCAAGACCAGTCGAAAGGGTGGGCCTTTAAAAAGGGGAAGTCAAAGAGTAATTTCCTCTTTAACCCACCTCAGCAGCCCAACAAATCCCAATGACCGATCGCTCAGGGTGGGGGGAAGACTGGGGGAGTTCTTTCCACTCTGGAGGCAACTGACCAGCAACAAATGCATTTTGTAACTGGTTCGGCTCGGTTACAAAATAGGGCTGACGGAAGCACCCCCGTCAAGGCTTCTGATTACTTCCCTGTCCAAAGACCGGAAGAAAGCAGAGGCAATGACAGCGGCTTTGCAAGACCTGCTGGACCAGGGGATGATAGTATGGGTACCCGAGTGGGAGGATAAAAAAGGATTTTACTCCCACATCTTCTCCAGGATGAAGCCCTCAGGGAAATGCAGGCTGATACTCAATCTGCAGCCTCTGAACGGGGTGGTACTGTACAAGAGATTCCGTATGGAATCGATCTTTTCAATCCGAGAGTTGCTGCCCCCAGGCTCTTTTCTAGCAACTATCGATTTAAGAGACGTGTATTTTCATATTGCGGTAAGAGAGTCGTCGCAATACCTCCTAAGGTTTGCAGTCCGGGGGCCTGCGCAGGTCCTGCATTTTCAATACAGGGCTCTGCCGTTCGGCCTTTCCTCTTCGCCACGAATCTTTACCAAAGTGTTGGCAGAGACGCTGGCCCCCCTGAGGTCTCGGGGGGTAGGGGTCATCCCTTATTTGGACGACCTCTTGTTTTTTGCCCCATCAGCAATTGTTCTCCAGCAAAAGCTGGAGTTAACGATCCAACACTTGGAGAGTCTGGGTTGGTTAGTGAACAGAGAAAAATCACAACTAGTCCCCGCACAGACGGTAAAATTCTTGGGGTATTGGATCAATACCCAAGACATGACCATTACTCTACCAGGGGAAAAGGTGTCACTGCTGGTAGAGGAAACACTGAGGCTGAGACTGCAGGGTGCAGTATCAGTCAGGTCAGTAATGAGAGTGGTGGGGCTTATGACGTCCGCTATCCCAGCGGTTACCTGGGCGCAGTTCCATTCCAGTGCTTTGCAAAATTGGCTCTTGAGGGCCTGGGGAAGTCGACAACAAGACCTGGACAAATTGGTCCACATCACGGAGGAGACCAAGCAATCCCTCCTGTGGTGGGTGGACGGTCGAAACCTTTCAGGGGGCAGGTTGTGGTGCCAGCCTGCGCCATTGGTGGTGACGACGGACGCCAGTGCCTGGGGCTGGGGAGCCCATTGCCTGGAGCACATTTGGCAGGATACCTGGGAGCACACAGGCAGAGTCAAGTCGTCAAACTGGAGAGAGCTGAAGGCGATAGGGCTAGCTCTATGCCAGTTTCGGAAGGTCTTAGCGGGCCACCATATAGCGGTGTCCTCGGACAATTCCGCGGCGGTAGCTTATATAAACAAGCAGGGCGGTACGCGCTCGCAGGGGCTGATGGCGTTGGCGACAGAGATTCTGTCATGGGCAGAACGCAACCTCTTATCCCTGACGGCGAGACATATCAAAGGCAGCCTGAACGAACTGGCAGATTCACTCAGCCGAACGGAGCTTCACAGGTCCGAATGGTCTCTGAATGCGAGAACGTTTGCCTGGATCACCAGCTTATGGGGCTGTCCGGAGGTGGATCTCTTCGCAGCTGCCAACAACAGGCAGGTGGAACAATTTTTTTTCCCTCTCCAGGGACGACGGGGCTCTGGGGGTAGACGCTTTGGCGCACCCGTGGAGGTTCACGGCACTCCTAGAGCTTTGTGTGGAGGGGCCGCTGTTTCTTCCGCCGACGGCAGACTTGCTGGTACAGGGCACCGTGAACCATCCACAAGTACAGTCTTTGAATTTGGCTGCGTGGCTTCTGAGAGGGAGGTGCTGATGAATAAAGGATTATCCGCACAGGTTGTCTCCACATTGCTGCACAGTAGAAAACCAGTCACAGCTGCAATTTACCTGAAAGTGTAGAGAGTCTTTTCAAGCTGGTACAACAGCCGAGGTAGACCGACGGCCGACACAGTGCCGTTGGTTTTGGAATTTCTACAGGGGGGTCTGGAAAAGGGTCTTTCCTGTAGTACACTGAAAGTACAGGTGACGGCTTTGTCTAATTTTGTGGATGTTAGACTGGCAGAGGAACCTCTCATACGAAGGTTTATGCGAGCGGTGGTAAGGATGAAACCCCCAAGGAGTAGGGTAGTGCCGAATTGGGATCTCTCGGTGGTATTGCAGGGGTTTCTCAGACAGCCTTTTGAACCCCTGGGGGAATGTTCCATACACAACCTGACGATGAAGACGGCCCTCTTGGTAGAACTGGTGTCTGCTCGGAGAGTGAGCGAGATTCAAGCCTTCTCCATGGCTGAACCGTACTGCACCATTATGGCTGATAAAATTGTGCTACGGCCAGACCCGGCTTTTTTGCCGAAGGTGGTGTCCACCTTCCACAGGACTCAGGAGGTGGTCATTCCTTCGTTCGCAACTAACCCCACCTCTGCTGGGGAACAGGAATGGCAGGGCATTGACGTACGCAGGTGTGTCCTGGAGTACCTTAGGGTCACGAAACCTTGGAGACGGTCGACTCGTCTCTTCGTAATATTTGGGGGTCCCACTAGAGGGATTTTAACACAAAATCTTTCAATATAGTGAGCTTCAATAACTGTAATTCAAGTAAGGTGATATACTCAATTGAATGCCCATGCCAAAAGTTTTATGTAGGCAAAACTAAAAGACAATTAAAAGTGAGAATAGGTGAACACCTAAATGATATCAAAAAGAGAGATGTAGATAGTCCCCTAGCCCAACACTTCTTAGAACATCATAAGGGGGTCCCAGATGGGCTGAAAGTCAAAGTCATCTATGCATTAAACATTTCCCCCCGTAGAGGGGACTTTGATAGAATCCTCCTACAGCGGGAGAAGATGTGGATCTACAGATTAAACACAATGATTCCAACAGGTCTAAACAACGAATGCAATCTCAATGTCTTTCTATGAGACAAATTATTCTCAACCTGTCTTTGCAGTAGATCCACATCTCCTCCCCTGATCCATGCATACTGTGTTTACCCAATCTAATGTGGGGATGCAAGGTTAATGTTTAAAACTAATGAGGATCGATCCACATATTAATTATGACTGTATGTGTTTCACAATGTTTTTAATGGTGGCCGGTGAATCTAATGTGCAATAGTGTGTGGTTTTTTCAATAAAAATTATATATTTTCTATAATCTGTGATGTGTCCGGATCCTTAAGTTGCCCGGTACTAACCCGTTATCCACTAACGGGTTAATCCTCGTTTTTTGCCCCACTAGAGGGAACAGGGCCACTAAAAGCACTATTGCTAGGTGGATTAACATGGCCATAACAGCGATTTACAACACTCAGGGTTTGGCATTGCCAGGGTCGCTCACGGCACACTCCACTAGAGCATGGGCCACTTCATGGGCAGAGCGGGCAGGGGCTGCTCCCGACCAGATCTGTAGAGCAGCCACGTGGTCCAGTTTCCAGACCTTCGTTAGGCATTACAGACTGGATCTCATGACCCAACAAGACCAGGCATTTGGCAGGAAGGTCCTGCAAGCTGTGGTCCCACCATAGGAGGTAAGATTTGTCCTCACTGATCCTCTCATGGGCTGTCCTGGAAGATGACTGGGGAAAACATGAGTTGATTACCTGATAACTCTGTTTCCAGGAATCTTCCAGGACAGCAGATTCCCGCCCTTGGTTGGTAGCCAGGGGACATCGGTATTGATGTTAGAGGGGATACTTTGAAATGTTTGGTAGCCTTCGGTTCTAGAGGGTACTGAATTGGGATGGAAGGAGGGGTCTATTTATTTAAATGTGGTTGATGTGTTTCCTGTTGCAGGCAGGCGGAGCCTTATCTCATGGGCTGTCCTGGAAGATTCCTGGAAACAGAGTTATCAGGTAATCAACTCATGTTTTCCATTGCTATCCATAGTAACTCAGCTTTGTCCCTGTTTTCATGTGCAATATCATCCCTCACATTCACTGTCGGGGCATTCCTGTCATACAGGCATACTCCCCACCCCCTCCTTTTCCTTCCCTATCCCTTCTTAAGAAGAATAACCATTAATGGTTTCCCCCCAGTCATGTGTGCCATCAAGCCATGTTTCTGATATTCCCACTAGGTCATATTCCTCATTGAGCAGTATAAGTTCTAATTCCTTTATTTTGTTTGTCAGTCTTCTAGCATTGTTGAACATGCACTTCAGGTTTTCGGCTTTTGCTTAGGTTTTCCATCTTCCCCTAACTTTGTCATTGGTATACCCCCCCCCCTCCCCCAATTATCTGTCCATCTGATCTGCAATATGCCAAAATGCCAAACCCGAGCACCCAGTAAGCAACATACTGTACGATCGTGGGCTTTGTGACAGATTACCCTGTCCGTTCGACTGATAATAGAATCCCCTACCACCATGATCTGTCCATCCTTGCTTGTACCCCTTCTCCCTTCTATACTGGAACAGTCACTCCCTTGGTAGCTAGGGGAGGTATTCTGCTCCAGCAATGCTACTCCTGAGCTGTTATCCCCAACATCATGCAGGCGGGCATATTTTTTGGGGTGCAACAGCTCAGGACTAGTCTCTCTAACATTATTTCCTCTACCCTGCCTTCTGACAATTACCCAGCTACCACCTCTGGGTCCTGCTCCTCTGTTACCAACCTTCTCTATGTTGGCCCCGGCCAGCACCTGTTCTGTGAGGTCTAAACTCATGTTGTTAATGCTCCTCATTGTTACCAGTCAGTTCTCTAGATCCAGAATCTGGGCTTCCAGAGTAACCACTCGCTTAATTTTTTGCACAACCGTACTCGCCCCGAGCGGATGTTCCAGAAACACATACATTGAGCATGATGTGCACTGGGTTGCATTCAGTCCCATGGAGGTAATGTTAATGATTTATGGGAACTTCAAATTCTATTTTTTATTTGTGGGCCTGTTCTATGTTTTGGTTTTCGTTACCCCACCACTGATATCTCACAGGGACACAATTAATTTATCACTGACCTCTATTGCAGATTGTCCCAATAATCACAATTTACCAGGATCACGATAATCACAGAATAATAATCCATTGCAGTATAATCACAGAATATTACAGTACTTCCAATGAATTTCCCTGGGTAACACTGATAACTAATTATCCAGTAAGTGCAGTTAGAAAACACAATGCTGATTATCCAGTAAGTGGAATGAATTACTATGACCTATACAGATTATTATCCCAGGTGTTGCAATCAGTTACCACAGGTAATGAAGATAATTAATTACCCCCCACAAGGCAGATTATACAGTACTTGTAATGAATCACTACAGACTACACAGGTTATGCCAGTCAGTGCAAATCAATTTCCGCAGGTAATGCAGATTATCACAATAGAAGCAATCAATAACCACAGACAATGCAGATTCCCTATATACAGTGGGCTCTGTAATGCCACCTGTATATACTATAATGACTGTGTGAGACAGCATGCAAAGATCCTTGCCATATACTTACAAAATTCTTAATGGTCCAACTATCTGGTTGTGTGGCTGGGGTGTGTCAATTACCTAAAAAATGCAGGAAGGTGCCCCTCTTAGAAAGTTGGGAGGGATGCCTTAATAGTTTAGAAAGTCAGTGTAGTGGTTGGCAGTTTGTCTTGCAGTTTTGGGATGTTAGTTTTAGTCTCTAAGCAGTACACCAACAATGCTCTCCTGTATAGCGTTTGTAGTGCAATGTGTCCATAAAACTGCACAATAGGCCTTTTAGGCTGGGTTTGCGGGAATCGTCCAGAGGTTTTTTTTTTCCAGATAGTCAGCCAATTTGGGTTACTGGATCTGAAATTGTTTGTGATGAGAACAAACAGGAGAAGGCCGCCTTCTTTCCTCGAGAGAAAGAGACTCCAGGGGTATAGATGCCCTATCTCAGACATGTGATTTTTTTTTTTTTCCCCCCAGGATTTACATTCTCCCCTCTCCCTTCCTTGAGTGATGCAGAAGTTAAGTCTTTTGGGTTGCAGACTAATTTTGATTGCTCCATGGTGGCCCAGGAGGATGTAGTTACAACTTTAAAGAAAGTTGATTCAGCCTCCCTGGTCCCCTGCCCCTTTTGACCGGATCTTCTTTCTCTGTCCAGTTGTGCATTCCAATCCAATTTTTTTCATTTGATGGCTTGGATATTGAAAGGAGAATCCTAGAAAGGAAAGGCTGTTTAGGTTGAGGCCTTCCTTTCTAGCAGGAAGTGGGTCAATAGCAAGATTTACAGTAACGTTTGTAAGGTTTTCTCCTTATGGTGTATTTAGAAGAAGATTTATATGCCGTCGATTACTTATTTTGATTTTCCTCCAGGATGGTGTGGGAAATAAATTGTCCCATTAACACGTTAAAAGTTAAAATTTCCCCTCTTTCTGCTTTTTGGACATTGGCCCGAAGGTCCATTAGTCAAGCGTTTTGCCGGGCTATTGAACGTTCTACTCCATTACAGAAGATTTTTCCTCCTTGGGCTGTCTTTCTATTCCTTAGAGGATCTTTTTGAGCCCATTGAAAGTATTGCTGTTAAATGGTTGTCCTTGAAGATGGCTTATTTTTTTGTTAGGCTGGGCACACACCTTTACAACCATCGCAAGACTTTTGTCATGCAATGGTTGTAAGGTACTTTAAAAAACGTACGATCTGCCTATGTTGCATAGGCAGATCGTACTTGCGATGACCGCAATGCCGAACGGGCAGTGTGCGCTTGCGCACACTGGCCCGTACGGCTGTTATCGTACGGACATGCCACAAACCCGCCGAACATCGTACGATGCTCGGCGGGTTTTCGAACATGTCCGTAAGTTTAAAGTCATGCGACCTTACAGTAGTAGAGGTCGCACGGCTTCCACACACCTTACGATCATCGTACGATCGCGGGATTTCCCGCGATTATCGTACGATAATCGTAAGGTGTGTGGGGACCCTTAGCTTTGACTTCAGCTAGAGGGGTGGGGATCTTTCTGCCTTATGCCTTATACCAACTCATGTTCTCTGTGATGCAAGGTTTGAGGGGGAAAAACATAGTTTGATAAGGATCTTAAGAATTTAACCCCCAAGACCTGAAAGAATGAGCATAAACCAAGGGTATTACCACTAGAGGCTTGATAAACAAAGCAAACACCGGCAGGAATAATATACATCTTTATGTAGTTCCCTCGGAGGGGAAATGTATCTGAAGTTTCCCCATTAATATACACAGGCCACTGTCTTGGTTTAATAACTGTACTTATTCTGATATTTGGTTAAAAAAATCTAGACTTCTCAAGTACATAACTCATAGGTATATCCACTCAACAGAGTCAAAGGCTTTGGCAGCAGCCACTAAAGCTACCCCACTTTTTTTCCCACCTATATGACATGTGGTGTGTTCATGTAAAGTCTCCTAATGTTAAAGGCTAAGTATGACTTCAAATGCTGAAAAGATTATACAGTGGTTGGACGAAGCCTGATGGCAAAGCTAAACGTACCCCATCAGGTATGCAGGCAGTGGGTGGATTCCATAAGCAATAGACTACTTGATATTGGCTAAATCAGTGGTAGGCAACCTTGGCTCTACAGCTGTGCTGAAACTACAAATCCCATCATGCTTCTGCCTCTGGGAGTCATGCCTGTGGCTTGCAATGCCTTATGGGATTTGTAATTTCAGCACAGCTGTAGAGCCTTGGTTGCCTACCCCTGGGCTATATAATCCACACACTGCCTGATGAGGAACTAGTCTTTCTGCATCTCCATCAAGCTCTGCCCACTGTCAGTATCATTGGATGCAAGGAGGCTGGGTGGACATCAGCATCCTTAACCAGTAACAGGTGGGAGGAAAGGGTGTAGCTCAGGCAAGTACACATTGCAACACTGTGTGCAGAGATGGGCACTTGGCCTTCTCCCACTTGCACCCAACAAGCGCTTGCTCTATATTAGGTCTGAGTCCCGAAGGAGAAGCTGTCAATGAATACAGCTATGCTAAATAGCACATCTAATTAGTACCTGCTTAGCATGAATGAGTATAGTGATGGTTAGGTTTACAGTCCCTCAAAATGTAAGCATGTCAGACTGTTGCCTTTACAAAATGCTTATTCTCTAAAACAGTTGTCTTTATGCTTGCTATTGATGCCATGTTTTCATGGTAGCGTTAGGAAGGCAAATATGGTTTTCTAGTACTGTTTTCCAAAAGACTTGTTTTAGGTCAGCATGAGTACGAATTATTGAATTCATTCTTCAAGCTTTATAGTCTCTGTAGGATTCTCTCTATTGGAAACCAATGTACTTTCTTTTCACACTTGGTGATGCTTCTTGTTGACAATACATGCTTGTTCCCTCATCATTTATGTGTACAATAGATTGAGAAGCGAGTAAGAAAGACATCAGGGAAATATTTTTACATAAAGCTGTCGTCTTTCATTTTTAGCCTTCGCTGAATCCAGGCGGAAGAAATGAATCAGATGTAGTGCTGTTGAACCGATGGAGAATACGAAATTATGAAGTTCAGCGCGGGGACATCGTTTCTCTAGTGTAAGTGGAGACTTTCAGTACTTGGTGTCATTTGTTTGCAAACCCAGAGATGCTTAAAAGTGCACATCAGGTTCACAGACATTTGTAAAGATATGCGATACTTTCTTATGTTCTGTGTAGCGGGATCCTTTTTCTGCTCTGTAGCATTGCATTTGTACTCGGGTTGTTAGAAGAGCATTAAGTTATCACTATATTTTCTTTGTAGTTGGTTGTTTTGACTTAAAAATATGTTTTTCTGGTTTGCCACCCCAAGATACTAATGCACTCTAAACTATATAAGCAAACAAACTGGCATATACACAGAGAGAGAGAGAGACAGACACACACGAGAAGACTTGCCTTGGAGGTATTTCAATCCTCTTTACAGACACAACAGAATACCACATTGCAGACACACAGTGGGCACTTCAACTGCCTTTTGTGAGTCTGGATGTCTGATGTCTTGCTGTACTTTAAGTTTGATGGGGCTAGCACTAAGGTCCCAGTTTGGGAGCTTGTAAAGTTTAGAGTTAGGACTATTGTAGGGATGTCCTAGTGTGGCAGTGTGGCGTTACATGTGTTCGTAATATATGCAACAAAAGCCTTTGTTTTTAGGCTAAATGTTAGAAACTGAATACAATTAGGTTTTCTGGCTGACTAGCTGCGTTTATATTCACTACTGATTGTTATTCATTAATTTTTATTTATTTGTTTTTGTATAGTAAATGATTATAGTGAAGAGGTTGGCTTGAAATATGTTACCTGCCTTTTTACTGTCTGTGGCCTAGGGTCAGGGCCAAAAGATGGCACTGTTTCACAGATAACTGAGGTTTAATTAGGGAGACATTGTTAGTCAATAAAAGGCCATGTCAAAGCACAGGAAAGCAGATATACAAAATCCTTTATATTCTACAGGGATCTATTTCTGAGGGATTTTTCTTTACAGCCTTGAACAAATACAGAGCATCATTTCTTTTTATAGCTTTTTAACCTTTTCTGTAAGTGCATCTCTCACTGATGTACTGATGGTATTAACCTAGTGATCTTGCTCTTAGAACAGATGTTTTTTTTATTTTAATGACTATGTATGTATCGATTATTTATGTCTGATTATGTTAAACAGGGGCTTTGACTGTACCACACTGAAGGTTTTCTTGAATGTATTAGAATGTGATTAATTGGATTTGCGTAGCTCCCAGACTTGGTAGATCTTGCATTTTTTGTTTTGTAGCGGTCTGTAACTAGCATTGTACAAACTGGATTATACTCTGGAGTCCTCATTACTATTCTTTACCTTTTGCCTTACAAGGTTACTTTCACATTAGTTTATGATGGAGGGAATGCTCACCCACCTGGAATAGGTCAAAAGATTCATCTAGCTGCAGTACTATTGTTCTCAGTCATGCAGCAGAGACATGGTAAAAGCCAATTTAACGTTCTAAGAAATGATCAGTGTGTGGAGCAGTAGTTATAAAATATTTTCCTTACCATGGCAATAATCTGCTATAGTGTTTAGCACAGCAAACGCTGCATGAGGCCTAAGCCTATCGCTGTGTTAAGACTGTAAAGAAGTTTCTATGTTCAAGTTTTTCCCATCTAGCTTTTTCTGCTGTTTTGGAAAAAGATCGCTGTGCATGTCTTGCACCTATTTATCCGACAAGGTATGTGAGTACTTGTTGTGCAGCTTTTGGAGAGCCACATGCTGCCTATGCCTCAAGGCCGCAAAGATTCCAGGGACCAAGTCGTCAGTGCTCTTTTAAAGTAGAACTCCAGGAAAAAATATTAACCCTTGGAGTGGGGCTTCCCCAGCACTGCAAGGGTTAAGTGCTTGTTTGGGTTTAGGTGCTAAAAATAAAATGTTATACTCGCCAGACCATCCGAGCCAGCTTATTCTTAGACGAGTGGCTAGAAAGTCTCTCACCCTCTGTTGGAGAGGTCTAAGGATCCTGGTGTTAGCACCCTCTATAGACTGTGTGCATAGACTGTGTGCATAGACTGTGTGCATAGACTGTGTGCATAGACTGTGTGCATGATGAGGAGCAGTCCATCTGTGCAGCAGAGTAGAAGACCGTGCTCCAGTGATCACAGAAGCAGGGAGTAGAGCGCTTATTCCTTGCTGTGCGGAGGGTAGCCCCACTGCAATGGTTAATAACATTTTTAACTGGAGTTCTTCCAAAGGTAACTGTGGGCGTCACATTGTCTAGTTTTTTTTCTGCTATTGCCATTGCAAATGGGATTTATCCTTTCTGACCTTCATACACTGGAAAAATTAAATTTTTTGTTTGCTACATATTTTGATTTTTTTAAATATCTACTTGTCTTGCATTTGTAGTAATATATTGGAATTTATTTTTAGTGCTGAATGACTAAAATGTGGCTGTGATTATTTTATAGACTGAATTTTTGTAAATTATCTAAAATATGTTGTTGACCATTGACGCCTATATAGAGACTACTATGGAGGCTGCTATTCCTGATTATTTTCCTCAAAGTGCTAGTTGACTGGATAACTCTGGCTTTAATCATTCTAAAGCTCTGACCTAGAACAAGCATGCAATCCATGAAGGTCAGAGGTGGTGTTAGGCTTACTAGCAGAATCTGGGTTCTAAACACACAGGATCTGTGAGAATGAATGACAATGCATTACTGTGTGCTAAACACGTGGATCCTGTGTGTGTGTAATGCAATGCTATGATACAAACAGGCCCTCCAAAGTTTTGAATCCTTTGAGTGGGCATGGCTGCCAGAAATTTACATTACCAGTTTGCCTCCATACTTAGTGACAATAAACCCTCAGATTTTTTAACATAAAACAATACTGTAATGTGTGCCTTACTGTAATCCATGGTTGTTTCCCTTCTCTTTGCTGCTCTTCCTTTTTAAATCCTCATGTCTTCTCATGCTTGGGGAGAACTTCCCTTTTCAGCTCGGGGCCTCTTCCTGTAGTGCTGGCTCAGGTTACAAGCCTATACAAACTTACACACAGACACCGTGTATCCATTACTGAGACAAGGCAGTCTGCTGCAAAACAGAAGTTCTGCCCAGCATGAGAACAGATACAAATTTAAAAGAAAGAACAGCAAAGAGAAGGGAAACAACCATGGATTACAGTAAGGCGCACATTACAGTATTGTTTTATGTTACAAAATCTGAGGGTTTAAGGTCACTTTAAGCTAGCTATACACTGCTCTTATATTTTGTCCAGTTCCTGCCAAGATTTGAACTGTAGGTGGCCCTGTCAGCACCATATAACTCAAATTGAGTAGATTTGAGAAAATGAAAGGTGTATGGTTAGCCTTCCTTAGCATGGTTTCATTTAAAGGGACAATGTCAAAGCACACCTCCTGTATGATTTGGCTCTGATGGAAGAATTGTTTGCCATTCTTTGTTCCCTGATTTATTGAAGCAATAAACCATAAGGAAGATGTTACAAATGGAAAACTAGTAAATGTTCCCCTAACTCTTGCTATTGTGCTATAAACTTGTAGTGCTTTACGGTCTTGCCTCACTTTAAATTTTAATGAATCTTGATCCCGGACCGTGTTCCTGACTTGCGGGAGCAGCTACACGGACAGATGTCAGCAGCAGACCGCATAGCTGCTTTTGTCAGTGGCCGACATTCTGATGATCTTCACTGTATGCCAGCTGAATTAATGGATTAGTAAGGTCTGCACTAGACCTTACTAGTGAACCACTGGATCACCAGGGATTGTGCCTCCTCCCTGCAAAGATGTGAGGGGGCTCATGGCGGGGAAAGGGCATTTTTTTATATATATATAGATATAGATATAGATATAGAGATAGAGATATATCTCTCTCTCTCTCTCTCTCTCTCATATATATATATATTGGCAACTGCTGTGAATTGTATGTTTACCTTTTAACAGTAAATAGGAACATTTGCTCCCAAAACATGAACTATAAGGCGTTTTTTATGATTAACCTCAAAGCAGTGTCCTCATAAAATGTATGGTTCATTTTTGTCCTTTATATTCTGTGTAAATAATTTATCCATATGAGGTGAGTGCTGTTTGACGAGCCAGAATGCCAAATCCGCTTTAGCAGTGTTTGCTATGACTAATCTCACATCCCTTTGTCAATATGCTTTTCTCAAATTGGATATTGTTACAGCTCAATAGTTTCAATTTGGTCAAAGTCAGATTGGTTCCACGGTGAGTTTTTTTTTTTTCTTTTTTTTTTTTCCAGGATATTTCTTTACAGTGCTTTCTAAACTTGCAGTGCATGTGTTTGCATACAGTTGTGTGCCCTGTTTACATATCTTAGCCTACATAACCTAGATTCTTACATAATGGATACTGCAGGAGGTGTGACAAATCTTGTACGCTAACTGCAATTTCGTGTTGCTACACGTGTTTCTAAAGATTGCATGGTGTATACAATTGTGTACTGTGTTTATCAAGTATTGGAACAAATTTACAAAACGAACAGTTAGAAATGTACACTTATCCTGCCATTTTTCGCACACATGCACACACAGGCTCTGTCAACCTTATTCTATAAACACTCCATGATGAATGATATGACAAGTCTGTTGTGAATGATATGGCACCTGATGTCCATCTCCAGGTTGCCCCAATATGGTCACATTATCACTCTACACTCCCATTAGTAGTCATCCCTTACTTTTATATAGAAATGTGCTCACATAAGGATGTAAGGTAAGAACAATGTGATGTGCAAAGGCCATGTCACGTAGGACAAAGTGCTCTGCTAATTCTAATCTGGAGTTACATGCTAAGTACATATTTTTTTGGTTCTAATTGCTTTGTCACATTAAGATGTGCTAATGAATCCCTGTTAGACATCCGAACAGGTTATATATAGGTCCTTTAAGAAATCTGCAACTTTGTTTACATGTATACATTTCCATTGCCACAATGAATATTTTATTTAAAGCCTCATGAATATTCCACTTTTCTTCCTCTGTTAGTTTATTTTGCAATTTGCGTGATGTGAGTAACCAAGTGGTATTGAGATAATTAGCTTTTTTTCACTATGGTAATTAATTGTTACATGCAGTGCAAGAAATTGATTGGATTAAAACAACTGGGATATGCATTTTTATTACCCAAAATGAATTCACTGTTGCTACTGTATGTGTTTAAGATGTTATACTTAACTTCAAATGCTAGGCATTCGCCTGCATGTACTGCTCCAGTCAGCCTTAGGAGGTCTGTAGTTTAAGTTGGTGAGAAATTACTTAACCTGATGATAAAGTCATTACTTTCTGTTCATTTGGATTTGGACAGGTATAAATGTTAAACCTTCCAAAAATTAAATAAAAAAAAAGCCCTGTAAATGATGAAATCTGCAATTACACTTTGCATAAACCTTCAGGTATGTTTTTTTTTTTCCTCCAACCTGTGGTTCATGTAGGCGATTTAAAAGCCCCCTTTTCCCACCTATAAATGAGGTTCATTGATTCACAAGACATGTGATCTTAACCAGATGTGGACACTGCTACTTGTTTCAACACAAGCTGTGATTCTGTGAGTACAATCACTTTTTATTGGCAGGGATGTTCAAAATAGTTTTTATAGTTTCAAATTATCAGGTAGGAACAGGAATTGTGGAATACGCATTAAAAAATTCTAGTTTAAATATAAAAAAATTATAAAAATGTAATACAGCTGTAAAAATGCAGAATTTTACAGCAAGCTCTCGGGTTGGCACAAAAGGATTGATCTACTAAAGACAAATCGGCTAATTGCTTTGCAAAGAAATGTTCCCATAATTTAGTGAATGAACATGTACTTGCAAAGAAAACTCGATCATGTACAAGGAAAAGAAAAAAGAAAAAAAGCTTTAATTGGATGATGGAAGTCAGCAGAACTTCACCTTATGCACTAAGCTTCCTTTGTGTCACCTTCAGGTTAGAGAGATATGTAGTATATACTGTAATTGCTCACATATAAGACTACTTTTTATACTTAAAAACATCCCCCGAAAATCAGGGGTCGTCTTATACGCGGGGCCCAAAACTAACATCCCTAATCTGTCAGCCCGCTGGATGTGCGGCAATACTGTATGTACAGTAGCTTCGGCTACATAAAGTATACCGAGCTGAGCTAATCACGGCGAGCGATGTACACAACCTCTGCCAATCAAAGCAGGCTTTGTATTCATTAATAGAATACATCGCTCGCCGTGATTGGCTCAGCGCTGTATACTGTATGTAGCCGAAGCTACCGTACATACAGTATTACCGCACATCCATCCATGATGTTTTTAAATGGTGTTGCCTCGGAAGTGGGGTAGTCTTGTATGACGAGTATAGCCCAAAACCTATATTTTACGTGGAAAATTAGGGGGTCGTCTTATACACCCAGTCGCCTTATACGCCGGCAAATACTTTTTAATGATTTTTGATGCAACACCTAAAATAAACTTTTATTAAAAAACACAAAAATTTCCGCTGTGTTGGGGTGTGTTGGGTGTTCAAATATAATTTATAGAAGTAGCATCTACTGATGCATGCTGGTTTTGTGGAAGTGAAAGTTCATACTCAAGCTTGATCTAAAATAGAAAGGAAGTATCTAGTCCAAAACTTACAAGTAAATGCGTATTCAGATACCAAGAATCATAAAGCATTGAAGATCGCCATAAATAGATGAATACTTGAGCTATCCATCTCCTTTGTCTAGACACTTAATTGAGTGTCTTAAAGTCCATTTCCACATTTTGTAAGTGATTCGCATTTATTATGGTGATATAGAGGTGCAGTGATGATGTATATATGTGTACCTTTTCATGACTCACATTGCAGGTTTTCATATTTTTTGTTGTTGTTTTTGTTAGGCCTATATCCTAGAAATTCTAAACTTTCTCCACAGGAAATTCAGTCTGACATTGGGGTTGGATTATAAAGCAGGCTGCCCCCTCCCTGTGATTCTGTGTAAAACACACTAAACACCAGCTCCACCTTTACACACAATACACTGCCAAGGGGGGGTTGCCACTATAAATACTAATGAATCAGGGAGGAGAGAGAGTTGTAATATACACACTTTGCTTGCAGAACACTGAGGTGGTCATTTCCATGAGGATATGAAGAGGAAAGCCAACAAAAATGTTTTACGTTTCTGTGTTCATATACAGCAACTGCATATGCCTGCGTAATGTACACTCGGTGTACATTGCGGGCATATGTGTTTTAAAAATACCTCTGCAAAGGTAGAAATGGGCTTTAAGACTCATTCTGTCAGATCCATCACTGTTTTGGCTCAGGTAGCCTCTACAACAGGGGAATGGTTAGTTAGCAACTTGTTGAAGTTGCATTTCTTTTGTAAAAACTACAGAATATGGATCTGGATCAGGTGTTTGACTACGATCAAAATGTTTTATCCTTTTGTCTCTTGCCCTAGTAAAGCTTATTTTATTAAATTTGTGTTATCTCTTGGATGTGGTGCCATGGGGCATGGTATGAAGCATACATCACTTGTTGGTAGTAAACATGGCAGCACAGGGTATATTACCCACCTTGTATCTGTGATTTCCTTTCTTTGCTATGTTAGGTACACTTGGAAATTTGACTTGGTTAAGCAGCCTTGGTGACTGTGGAAAAAGGATTACCAGCAAGTGTTTTTTTTTTTTTTCTTTTTCAGAAATGTTCTATGAACCCTGATTTGCAGAGAAATTTTAAGGACATATAGTTACATAGTAGTCAACGTTGGAAAAACGCAGTTCCATCCAGTCCAACCTATGTTTGCATGTGTGACTCTTAACGAACCATCTCTGCGATTTCAGATTAAATCTCCTCCTTTCTTCCAACCTTAAATTGTGGTCGGCCTCTATTAACTTGTAGATAGTGTTCATGTTTCCTCTTAACCCCTTCACGACTGACAACGTACAGTGTACGTCGCTAGCGTCAGAGCTGTTTAAACAGACTCCCAACGCTTTTGCCGCTGGGACTCTGTTTAAACATGTAAAGCAGACTGTTGGCTTTACAATAGAAGCGATTCTGACGACTCAGCTGTCGCCAGATCGCTTCTACAGCCCGGTGAATGGGTCACCCCCCCCCTCGCTCGACACCCTCGCCAGGCTCCGTTGCCCCTCCTACAGGCCGGAGACCAGCTTCTCTTGTGTCGGCGGGAGCTGGGGAGGAGATGGACGAACCTCTGTTCGTCGATCCCCTCCCCATTCTATGGGACCAGGAGCGATGCAGATTGCATCACTTCCGGTCACATAGCTGTCAGTGCTGGGCTCCTGAAGCCCATCTATAAGCTATTGAAGTGCGATCTGCACTTCAATAGCTTATTTGGAGTGTAAAGGTGACACTGGGGGTCTTTTGGATTCCCAGCATCACCTTTTAAAGATTACCTGTCACCACCATCTATCACATGGGGGTCTTGTAAGCCCCACTATGTGATGGCAATTAAAGTTAAAAAAAATATTTTTTTAAATTAACATTACATAAAATAAAAAAAAATGTTTTAAAGTCCCCCGCCCCCACGAGCATGTGTGTTGCCACGTAAACATGCGTCGGTTGCGCCTATGTATGAAACCGACAAACGCGCTACACATGTGAGAGCAATAATTCTAGGGCCAGTATTTTTAGGTATCTCTAAATTGATGACCTGTAGGGGCTTTTAAAGCATAATCTATGGACTTTTTGGGGTACTGAAGTTTGCCGCCGTTTCACGGACGCAGACAATTTTTAACCTGCACATGTTTGATATCTATTTACTCGATGTAACCTCGTCTTCTATATTTTATTAACAAATGGGTACTTGTGTTTTGGGGCATTTAAGTACATTTTTCACTAGATTTGGGGGTTTGATAAAGAGTTGCGCTAATATCGTGCAACATAAAAATTTGCAACTGCCACCATTTTATTCTATAGGGTCTTGGCTTTCAGAAAATATATAATGTTGGGGGGTTTTAAGTAATTTTCAGGCCTAAAATGTGGAATATAACATGGGTGCAAAAAACGAAAAAAATGCTCCTTCCAGTGTAAAGCAGACAGTTGGCTTTACACAGGCTAAACTTCCAGAGGCTGCCGGTAGTCTGGGGCCCTAAAGAAAAGTGTTTTTTTTTTTGTTTTGTTTTTTAATATGACCATAAAAAAAATCACGGTCCTCAACATTTTCCACGTTTGAGGTGGTTAGGGTTTTTTTCATGTATGTATAGTAGCAGATGAATCGGACAAATCAGTGTTTAAGTAGGGTTGGGATGTTGCACAACTCTGAATAATATTTATTAAATTCTCATGCAATTCCTTCTCAAGTCAGCACAGATCTTTTACAAATGAATGAGATTATGTAGGAGTACTATCACATCATTGTTCTTGGTTATGATAGAAAACATTGCATTCCCCTCTTTACTTTAGATTTGCATGCCCTAAGCCGAAATTTAAACTTCCAGTGTTTTAAACCTAAAGCTACTTCCAGAGGTAGCAAAGGTGCCCATAAGCTGTACGAATTTCGGCTGTTTTTTGAGGAACAGGCCGAAATTCGCAGTTTGTGCCCCTGTCTGCACCCTTTCAGTCAACATCTCAAGATCAGCTGATTGGAGGAGCTGGCCAATGAGCTGCCCACTCTCGTCTGGCATTTTGACATTGGCTGGCAGCTGCTGTCAAAATACAATGCAAACAGCAGGATTCCTCAATCGCCACACTCCTAAGTGTTGATGGATGAATCTGCTCTGTTTTTCTCGTTCAGCCTGTGGTTTGGATGATAAAAATAGATCAATGTATGGCCACCTTAACAGTATTCGGTTTAAAGGAGAACTATGAGGTGAGTGATTTTAACTCATCCTCACAGTTCTAGCCGACCTGTGACAATGAAACTGTCACAGGTCGACTCAGTAGATCAGGAAGTGAGCGAACACGTACCGGCGTTCGCTCACTTCTCGATCCTGTCACGGCACAGAGCCCTGACAGGGGAGTGACTGGATTCCCCCCTCCCCTGTCCGATCCTCTAGCGCTGACTGGCCGGACGGAGGAGGGGGCGGGTACAGCTGGCTCTGCCTCTAGATAGGCAGAGCCATCTGTCACTCACGCAGCTGGGTGGATCGAGACATAATTGTCGGGATCCGTTTCAGCTGAGGCGTCTCAGTATACTGAGCTTTGGGTGACGGGAGAACGCTAGTTTGTGTCCTCCCGTTACCCTTAGGAGAACTATGGGGAAAAGCCCTAACCCCATAGTTCTCTAAGGATCAGTTTGCTGGCGGGATTGTGTCAGGAAAGTTCAGGAACATTATCTCTAAAATCTTCTGGCACACTAATGATTGATTGAAACGAGATGTCACCTCCAAGGAATTTCTATTTAGGGTTTCAGAGATTTCAGTGCACAACCTATATGTTGGTCACAACATATAAAGCAAATGAATTCAAAAGACAATTTGTGCAGTGCATAAGTGGTAGTGACAACGCACATAAATTACCAAATCATGAAACCATAGTGAGAAATTAAATAACAGGTCCACACGTCGTCCGCATAGGATCAATGAGACTGTCACAGGTCGGCTCAGTAGATCGGGAAGTGAGCGAACACATACTGGCGTTCGCTCACCTCTCGATCCTGTCACAGCTCTCTGCTGTGACAGGAGAGGGACTGGATTCCCCCCTACCTGCTCCGATCCGCCAGGGCTGACTGGCGGATCGGAGGGGGCGGGTACAGCTGGCTCTGCCTTTAGATAGGCAGAGCCAGCTGTCACTCACGCAGCTGGACGGATCCAGACATAATTGTTGGGATCCGCTTCAGCTGCGGTGTCTCAGTATACCGCGAGCTGTAGCTTGCGGTATGCAGAGCTTAGGGTGATGGGAGGACGCTAGTTTGTGTGCTCCCATTACCCTGAGAACTATGGGGAAAAGCCTTAACCCCATAGTTCTCCTTTAATCTACATGACTGCAGCACAGCTTATTCAAGACTAAAACCCCATTAGAATGGACCACAGGAGGAGGAGCTGCGCATTAAGGTCATCCTTCTGTTTAATTCAAGTTTTTCCCTCCTTCTGGATCTGTCCTGTCAACTTGTTCACTCTCAGCACATTCCTAGTCCTAAAAGTATTATAAAACATTTGTTGAAAGAAAGCAGTAAATCTGGCTGCGTGCATTTTTTACTTCTAATGACATGGATAAGACAGGCTGCATACTCCCAGCCTCCCCCACCCCACAAAACCTTTTATATCACAGAATCACAATTATGTACTGCTTTCATTACTAGATATCAAAGGACTTTCTCAGCTATCGATATCACAAAGCAGAACATTTTCTACTATGTCTTATCATTTTGGTTACTTTGAGCAACTTTATCTAATGATATACATTAGTAGAACTGTAGATTAATATCATCTTTGGTTAAATTAATTAATTGTTGACTTGCTGTCTAGAACTCACTTTTCAAGATTAAGTGCTGCTGAAAAGCTGAAGTTGGTTATCTATGTAATATTTAAAAAAAAACACAAAAAAAAAAACACCTGTACATTTATACTGTCCTAAAATGTTTAACTTTTTCTGGTACTATTTTCAGCTTTGTTAAAAATCATGAACTTCTTGTAATTAGTTTCAGCTAGCTTCAAAAAGTGACCATAGACATTAGGTGACAGTCCATAGAAACTGGTGCAAATGTTTATAGGGAGCAAAAAGTGAAAATCTAGTGGGGGAGATTTTATGAAAGCTGGAGCATCTGTGTATTGCAAACAATTAGCTTGTACATTTAATTTTGAAAGCTTAACTGAGCAAGCTGAAGATTGAAGCTGATTGGATACTATGTACAGCTGGTCCAGATCGTCTGCTCCATTTTCCGTAAATTCACCACAGTGTATTTTCTTGATCATACATCACAGGGCACAGGGAGTTATAGTATTAAATGCTTTAACTGATTTTGACTAATGAACCCAGTTCAAAAGAATATACATTGGCCAGCAAAGTATTTCATTTGGTACCCAAACACTTAAGGTGCCCATACACTGTACGATTCTCGTACGAGAATCGTACAGTGTATGAAAGGCGTGCAACCGTTTCTACTGTACGGTCGCATGTCTTTTGTCGAACCAGCATGCTCTAAAACCCGCCGAGAATCGTACGATTGTCGGCGGGTTTCTAGCCTGCTCGTTCGATAGCTGTGGAACGGGCCGGTGTGCGCACGCGCACACTGCCCGTTCTGCATTGTGGTCATCGGAAGCCCGCCCCTCACAATCTGGTGAATGTGGTTTGTCACTGTTGGTGCACACTGACGGGGAGACTGATCTTCTGGAGTGCACTTTGTCTACAGAGACTGTTTGCACCATCTGGATCAGGGAATGCACTTTTTTCTGAAGGGACACTGGGGGGAATTTATAAAAACTGGAGCAGGCATTCTGGAGCAGTTGCCCATGGCAACCAATCGGCAAAGTGCCATCCTAGGAAGTACTGTGTTGGATGCATTTTATCTTTGCTACTGCCAGGCCTGGATCAGTATTTATCCTTGAGTACCGTATAAATTAGAGCCTTTGCGCTAAAATATCCAACTCCCTATTTCTCAACCCTTGCCAGCATTCCCAAAAAAAATAAAATAATGGATCACAACTGTAGTGTGTAAAGACACCCTTAAGTGCAATCCTCACTTCATGGTTGCGTTCATTAACTTAGTTGCTGTTCCTGATTTGCTGTACTTGACATGCATGGAGCCTTTTTTTGGTCATCCATAAGTATAAATTTGTAGTGAGGCCTAAGCCCTCCTTTCTTCCTAAGGTAGTCTCTGTCTTCTATCTTAAACAAGACATCATGTTACCATCCTTATATCCTGCTGTCGAGATCCATCCCGCTGGCTAATTGCCAACTGGCTCTGTCTCTCTAGGGCAGGGGTGTCAAACTCAATTTAATCGAGGGCTGCATCAACATTATGGTTGCCCTCAAAGGGCCTGTAAGACTATATAAATGTATCTAATCTTTTTCATAATTGCCTCCTGCATTCGGCTATCACTGGTTTTAGTAATAACTTAATACCTAGATCTGAAAGTAGAAGTCTAGGAAATGGCCTGGTGGGCCGGATTCGGCCCCTGGGCCTTGAGTTTGACACATGTGCTCTAGAGGCAGAGCCAGCTGTGTCCATCCCTCCCCCGTCCGTTTCTTCAGTCACTGCTGGAGAAAGAGTGGAGGGGGGGCTAAGTCTCCGTTCTCAGCAGGGAGAGGATCGGGAAGTCAGTGATCGGCGGTGTGTTTGCTGACTTCTCAGTCAATAGAGCTGACTTGTGACAACTTTTGCCAATTATGGGGCTGAGTTTTTTTCGCTAACCCCATAATTCTCCTTGAACTCATCAGACCATCTGCAGGCCTGTGAGCTTTTCTGGTTAATGCACACTCCATTAGAAGGGTTTAGTACTTGGGCTTTTCAGCACCAGGCTTTGGTTTTCCAAAACTGCAAGGCTGCCACCTAGACCTTGTTGCACACTTTTTGTCAAGTTCTACTAGGTGCAAGTTAGGTCTCTATGCCAGTTTTAGACTTGAGGTCCTTCAGGCGGTCCTGTATTTTTCAGAAAGCTAGAAATTGAAGATGGATTGGTTAGCACACTCTTGTGGGGGTGAGGTATGTTAAGGCCGGTGTGCAGCTCCTTTTGTTGTTAGACCGAGCTGTCTAACTGTATAATATGAACATGAAAAAGGAAAGGAAGGAGCACAACTGACAATCCACACAGCCTGCGCCAGTCTGTTGCTCTCCTTCCTTTTTCCTGTACTTTTCAGACATGCCTATGTTCCCTATTGGGGTGGTTGTTTTTCTTGGGTCTGTTGGCTGCTGTTTTTTGTGTTGGACTGCTATTAAATGTCAAGACTAGAGGTGCACTGAAATGGAAAATTCAAAACCGAAATAAAAAAATTGTCAGGCCGAAACCGGAAATGTTTTTTATTTTTCAAATATTTTATTTTTTATAAACTTTTTGATTGTTTTCTATTTTCATTTTTTATTAAATATTTTCATTTTTTACTTTTACTGTTAGGTGCTTCGGGAAAATATTAGGGGTCTAAACAGACCCCTGATATTTCCCTTTTACAATAGAAAAAGAGATGGAGGACAAAGTCCTCCCATCTCTTTTTCTGTATCCCCTGTTATCAATGAACCGGAATCCTCTGAGTGTTCATTTTCATTCATAACATTAGAACAGAGTGTGTTTACTATAACCACAATTATATATGAACAGGAGGTGATGTAGATCACTTCCCATTCATTCATATTTGAGGGTATAGTAACTAAACCATGTCCGCAATTATGTACAATCACTGAGTATTTGTAGCTTGCTCTCCTCTCGGACACGCTGCGCTGTCACAAGAGGCTGAGCGAGCGGTGCAGGGAGGAGAGCTCAGCCTCCTGTGACAGCGTGGGCTGTCTCCGCCCACACACCACTCTGCCGGACTGTGATAGGAGGCTGAGCCGTGTGGGAGGAGAGACGCCCGCCGCTCACATCGTTCTCCTCCCACTGCGCTCGGCCAGCTGTCACTTTCTCTCCTCCCCCCTGGGACACAGAGCAGCGCCCAGCCGGGAGGAAAGAAAAGCAGGGATGCACTGATGTATTGGCAAGCAAATGGCACTTTCGCATTGAGCCAAAAGTGCCATTTTCGGCCGATATGTTTCGGTGGCTGATATATCAGTGTATCCCTAGTCAAGACTTTTGCACTTGCTTTTTAAATCTGTTTTTTGGAGTACATCACAGGACACTGGACTCTTCCTTCTGTCTTATCTGATTCCACTCTATACTGCTTGCAGCAAAACCCATGGTCTAAGAATTAACTCCCTTTCTCCTGTGATGTACTCCAGGAAAAGCATGTTCAAGGTAAGACAACATTCCTGTTTTTTCCTTTCAACTGTGCAGAACTTTTGAAACTGGTTTGCCACGGGATGGTATACTTTCCATTCAAAAGACCTTTTCAACACCTGGATTAAGTACTAAAAAGCTGGTTTAGAGGTTGGAAGAAGTCATGTCATGTGAAATTATTTGCTTGGAATGGGGTTTATGAGAATATTTTACTTGGCAGCCTTTTTTCCCTTGTTTTAGATGCAAAGAGGAGGGGAAGGCATTTCATACATTTCTTATTGATTTTAGAGATGTGCTAGATTATAGGTTATTACAAATATCCTTGAATGTCCTTAACTGTCAGATTTCTTACAGTGATAGCTAGAATTATCTTGCTTTCCAAATACTGCTGAGTTCAACATTGCAGCTCAAGATTAATTAAATGTGCACTTTTTAAACATCTTGACATGTGGCTAAGAAAGTTTGAGTTCCTCAAATTCTGTGCGTGTGTATCGATTTTGCTGGGTTTTAAGAACTGCCCTAGATCAGGTTAACTAACACCAGGCAGATGTACGTGAATAATTCTCTATTTCTTAGCAGTTTAATTTGCTCTTTTTTTTCCTACATTTGTGTTTTGTTAAATATTTTAAAGTGTTTTAAGTAGATCGTCTTACACATGTACATTGTGATAATTGAATACTGTCCAGAGTAATGGCAACACCCCTTCATTACTGGTGGCACAGTGATAAACCTCTAGCAGCCTATGATTTGATTAGCCATCAACAATTGTCTTCCTGGGGAACATACAGTATCACAATTCACCCACCACAATCTGACCATCAGGGTTTTGTATCCCTACCTCTTGGTCACACTTCCAGTTTTCCTGCCTGTATATGGCATTTATCTGCCTGTTTCATCCATGATCTTGTACTTGGTCTTCTCTGGCCTTCAGTCTTGACCAACCCTGCATCTATTTGTTACCATGGTTCAGTTACTTTTTCTTTTATTACTGCTCATATAAGCTGTTATATTTTAGCGATTTATTTTTTAAAGTCTGAGTACCTCCTTCTTTTTTTGTTGTTTTCTTTGTTTACCGGCCTGGTCACATTTAGCCCTCCTTCAGCCCTCATTCACGAGAAAAGGCCCTCCCGTACAGATCCGTGCTACGTGCACGGCCATATTGGGCCGCTCCCGGGAAGGACAGGTACTGCGTGTGATTACACGCAGCAGCCTGTCCTTCTTCTCTATGCCTTCATTCACACGGGTAACGGTCCATCCTGTCAGCATACAAGTACAGACACCCGCACGGATGTGCAGGTCGGGTGAGCGTAGGGCGGCGGGCGGCCACATACTCCCATAGAGAAGGACAGGCTGCTGCGTATAATCACACGCAGCACCTGTCCTTCCTGGGAGCAGCCCGAAACGTGTGCGGTAATAATTTTAGTGTGTTTTTGATTTAAAGCTTTGATAAACTTTTGCTCAACTGTCATGGGGCATACAAAATCAATAGCACCATCTTTTTTATTCTACGGGTCCTATGCTTTTAGAAAATATATGGTGTTGGGTTATCCTATCAACTTTTAAAGCTATGAATGGAAAGCTCTGAGAATAAAAAAAAAAAAAGTGTATAATGGCCTGGCCATCAGAGGTGAAAAATTGGAGGCATGGTCCTGCAGCAGAAGGGATACATGTTAAGAGTACAATTAAAGAACACTTCTTGCCCTCCTGACCTACCTACCTATCACCCTTGTCCCTCAATGACTTTTTAAGATAGCCATGATCACTCCTAGACCTATATAGGGCTGATGCCCATATGACTGACCTTTTATAGGGCCTTAAGGGCTTTGTGCGCAGGCAAGGACAGCAGAGGAATATTTCAAACTGACCCTGGCTGTTCTACCTAGGGAAGTGGTTGTCATTTGTATAGTTTAGGCCAGAAGAGTTGGAAGGGTATGTGAGTATACTTACCTGGATTATATTTCGCCAGCACCGGAATTGGCTATGTTGTCTTCCCTGTAAGTATATTTCTATTGCAGCCACATTGGGATGACACCTACTTTATATTTGTTACATGTTTCCTTTCACATAGCATAACTTAAAGAAAGGAATAATTGCTGTTTCTCTCTTTTTTTTAATGCTCTTTTCCATGGCTTTTATTAAAAATTATAATCATAACTGGAGCAGACAAAATCTGGAGCAGTTGCCATGGCAACCAATCGTCTTCTGTCTTCCGTTTGTATAGTTAAAATTTAAAAATGAAAGAGAGAAGCTGATTGGTATCCATGCACAGCTGCTCCAGATTTTGTCTGCTCCAGTTTTGATATATTCCCCTCAAGGAGTTTTCAGTTGAGTAATGTAAATAAGGGTACCATGCATATTATAACGTGTATAACAAGTTTCAGACTTTGCAAAAATAAACTAAAACCAGAACATATAAAAACATATAACATATATCTGTGCACACTGCAGATATTGTATCCCCATGCTAAGACAATTGTTATAATTGGACTAGATGAGCACAACTAATGTATTAAGAGTAAATATGCAGTTCAGGAAAGGGAAGATCAACTGGGGGAGCCTACTGTTTTTTTTGTGCATTTGTACTCCTTTTTCCGGCTTGGCCATTGCTTTCGCCAATGGAGAGCTAGATACTAGGAGGATAGAACAGTTATTCAGCTCAAAATCGCAGAAACATGCATACTGAGTGTTTTCAAACACCTGTTGAAATTTGTTGGGGCTAAATTAACTCCTATACTTTTCTGAGCATTGAGTGACAAGACATGGCTCAGATGTGAATGGGCACAATAGAATAACATGGAAATCTGAGTGTTAAGCATTGAGACACTTTTGGAAATCTGCATTAAAACGCTCAGGTATAAGAGCATGGAATTAAAATTCGTAGGATAGGTAATCCAAGGTTGCCAAACCGTTGGGAATTGTTCGTGTTTGTTCAAAAGTCTAGCAGGAAATTTTTCAGTGAATAATATATTATTGAGTCTAGATTTCACTTCAAGGATTCTAAGTGAAGGTGTTTTCTGTGCTTGACAATTGTTTTTCATAATGCTAAAAATATGTATGATTAGGATGGAAGCTAATTTTGGAATTCCATTTTTTCCCCATTCATCTTCCAGGACAGCAACCTGAGAGATGATTGGTTCCACCTTCTACAGGAAACAAAATTAGTTACAGTTAAAAGCCCCTCCCCGTCTGCTCGTGCCTCAGTTTAGATTGTGTTTCCTACTGTCCAAGACCACGTCACGTTTGTTTGTTTTTTCCCCTAACTGGTTGGCTTTCAGGTCACGGGTCCCTCTGCAGCTCTGCTTTTAGGGGTTTTATTTCCATCCTTATGGCCTTGCTGTGATGTGGATGGGATTCCCCTTTTGTTTTGCCAGAATCTCATGCTTTTCTACCCTAAATGAATGACGCCTGAAGTCCTCAAGCCTTCGGCCCTGTCCTTTTTCTTTGCTTGATGCAGGAGACCTTGGTAGCATGGCTTAGAAAGGCGTCTGTCATGCTGAGCAATGTTTGGAGCGCAGGCAGTGAGTGGGGAGGTATTTCCTGTGCGTTCCAAGCCTCGTCTTGTAACTTGTGACGTAATTTCTGGCTGTGGCTGATTACATCACTTTCCTTGCGTGTTCTCTGCAGTTTGGACTGCCTGACGCCGCGGCGCGCATGGGCCCAGATACCAGGACAGTCGGGAAGGGGGGAGACTGCTGCCAACGCTGCCCGATAGGAGGAAGGCAAGCCAGTGGTGACTGTTCCCAGAGTTAAGGAGATAAGTGAGGAATATGGACCTATGGCTAGAAAAAGTCTTGCTCCAAATATACCAGGATGCTCTTTCAGAACAGGTTATAGAATCTCTATCTGTTCTCAGTAGGGCTGTGGCATGTCTAATATACATCTGCGGAGTCGGTGAGAGCATGAGTAAAGAACTGTGGCTTTGCTTAACTCAGCAAGTGTTATCTGGTTGAAGTCTTGGGAAATGTGACTTAATCTCTAAATCTAGACTCTGTGGTTTTCCTTTTGAAGGAGGTATTTTGTTCGGTTATGGATTAGATGCAGTCTTAACCAGATCCTCTGAGAAGGGGAAAAAAATTCCAGGAGGAAAAATAAATTGAAGATTATTTAGCCCCCCACAGGTGCAGAGAAAGCAGCCTAAGCCCCAGGCCCAGGGGAGGTGTATATGGCCCTCTAATAAACAGAGAGCTAGGGGTGGCCTGCTTTTTCCTGTCCAGCCACCCCTAACAAGGATTAAAAATGACTCCAGCAGAAAGTGGGGGGCAGGCTTTCCTGGTTTGCAACACAATGGGAAAGTATTTCAAAAAGTTGATGTGTTCGTTAGTTCACACCATAAGCAGTGCGTTCCGGTCCGATTCTGGCCAGAATGCACTACCTCGCATTGCAGCCGGCTCACTTTTTACCCGGGGGGCGTGGCGGGCCATTGAAATGAATGGCACCGTAGCCACGCCCTCCGGCCGCTATGCGCTCGCCCTGCACTGGATCACAAGGCACATTGTGCCTGCAGTGCGGTCCGGTGTGCTCAAAATGCTGCAACGTTTTGCACATTGTGAGGTGATCACTGTTTTTTTGGAATATTCACTGTTTGTGTCAGATGTTGCATATCGGGATTTACACTATATGTAATTTTGATACATGAAAAGATCACTGTGAAAGTTTTTAAGTTATAATCAATAATTTATTCACTTAATCAATTTAAAACTGGTATTTGAAGGTTTATATACTTTATAGGTGCATTTATTCCTATTTTGTAGCACAGTGCAATTCAATAACAATTGGGAGAGGGCAGACTAGAGCTCTATCTTAAAATATATAATGCAGAGGGTGAAAAGGAGCTAAATTTATATAGATACATTTTTACCCTTATAATGTGGCCCTTATAATGTGGTGCTACTGAATAGCAAAATAAACACGTTCGTAAAAAATACTTTAAATATATTTACTTGGCTTTGCAATAGGTTACAGCAGAAAAGGATACAACAGGAGATAAGTCAGTGCAATTTCATCCAGTCACATCGGCAAGATTTGTGATGGTCATTATGTCATTCAGATCACTGAGATTGATGACATTGTGTGAGCCTCCTCAAAGTGGGACTGGTTTTGCTTCCATCTCAAGTATGGTTGCACAATTAAATAATTTGAGGCCAGTCATTCTGATTATTGAGAACATATCTGTCATGTTTACCCCTTTTGTTTAAGATTTTGTGACTCAATTGTGATCAAGCATTAACTAATTGTACTGAAGTTAACTTGCTACAAACTTAATCTGCTTATGTGCTTCAGAAAGTATTGAAGCCAAAAGACAAACCAGCATTATTGGCAAGAGGGCAGCAGTGTGATTAGACCCCGAATGTTTTCAGTACAGGTTTACTTTTAATTGCCTTTGCCTGTCATTTTTGTGCACGAGTGGAAGAATATCCTGCTTGTGCAAGGTCTGCGCAGGCAATATCTCCTTGTTATGATTTTAAAGTAAGGAAATCCCCTATTGGGTAATGATGACCTTTTTTCCAAAATATGTACAAATAGTCTTCACGTTTTTATGTAATGTAATTAATGAATGGCTTACTTGTATAAGTTAAAATCTAGAAGAACACAAGATTTGCATTGCACTTTCATTTTATACTATTCATGTTCTTTAGTTGCTTTTAGTCTAATCTTCTGAATTTGTGTCTGTTAGAACCTATTCATTAAAATGTCATTTTTATGGCCAAGACTCTGAAATGTCATTTAATATAGGTCATTGAACCCTGACAGAGGCAAATGTCACAACAACATAAGGTGGCATTTTTGTGTGTGGTGGTGGGGGGGACCTTATTAATTTGTTATGTTTTTTGAATTTACAAGAATGTGAACTCTGATGAAGTAATTACATCCTTTTATATGTGTGCTGCATTTCAGCTGAAGAAAAAAAAAAAACCTGTGTTAAGCTTTACATTGTACTTAGTTGGAGATTCCTTGATAGCCAGGCTACTTGTGTGTGTGTTTTGCTGCTTGTTACATTTTACATTCAATGTTTTTTTTTTCCTTGGTTTGCTACATTTCTATATACAATACAGCAAAAGAACTACCGGTACCTGTGATTTTAGAACTTTTGTATGGATAATTGCACGGAATACTGTAGTGATGTTTGAGTATGAAGCTGTTTTGCAGGTTACCTACACAAAGTAATTAATACTTGGCAAATATAAGGGTTTCTGAATGAAATATGTGGTGCAAAATACTTGTTTGTGTATACATATTAGCGAAAATTTATCAATTTGGGCGCATGATCAGTGTCTTTTAAACTGTTGCATCCCTGATTTCTAGTACATAAAGGTAAAGATTTATTCAAGTTTCTTTCATTCTTAAATGCCTTCATAAGGATAATGGTCTCAAAATTGTCTCTAAATTGTCCTGGTCTCCAAAGTGCTTCTAAATTGTCCTGCTTTCTAAACTGCCTCTAAATTGTCACAAGCTTGCAGGATGACAGCTGAATACCCCTAAAGAGCTTACCTGACTTGTGTGTTTGAAACAGTTATCTTTGCAACACTTGAAAATTGCTTAGGAAGACTTCTCGAATCTGCACCAGTTTAGAGGGTTTTTTAATGTCGCAAATGCTGGACACAATTGCTGTGCAGTTGAGAAATGATGGGAAATGTCGCAAAACATGTGCAGTGAATCGCAAACATGAATATGTTGCAAGAACATGTAGAAGAAGTAGCATACCAGAGATAAACCTTTGTGGTTAGTTAGCATTACGTTTTGGTCTTTGCGTCAGAAAATTTGTAGCTATGGTGGTTTAATACTACAATTCGCTTTAGAGTAGCCACACGGGTGAGGTTTTAAAGTGTGTTTATACTCAATATATACGTTTTGGACAGTATAGGTAAAGGTTAGAGCCCCCAGGAATTGGGGGTACTTTGGCTGGAAGTTAAGAAACTTTTCGTCCAGGGGGTAATTGTTTCCCCATTGAGGAGGATTATGTATTCAGACCTAAAACCACCTTGTCTATGGAGTTTCCAAGCTTTCGCATAAAGTTGATTTTCCCGGTGGCCCTGTCTGTTAGGATCACTGTTGAGGTTTTATCGGGCATTTATCCATATCAAGGAAGCTTAACTTCTTGTTGACCTTCCCTGGTTGGTGCAGTGGATGATTGTCACTATTAGTTTGTGGCCCTTCATTTTTGGTCTGGTGTTGGCCATGAGTGTGTTCACAGAGGTGTTAGCTCCAGTGCTAGATCTCTTGTGTTTCACAGGCATAGACATAGCAGGGTATCTAGACAACCTGCTCCTTCAGACAGTTGTCCCAGAAATTGGAGACAAATTTTTGCATAACCCTGCAATCTATGAAAAAATTCAGGTAGCTTCTAAAACTCAAGACGTGTTTTTCCTTTTTTTCTTTGTGCTTAGAATACCTGGGCCTTATTCTAGACATTAGACTGGCAAGAATTTTCCAACCACAGGAAATAAAAAAATTTAAGGAGCATGTCAGTCCACTTCAGACGTGTCAATGGCCTTTCCTATTCTACTTATTTATGAAGATGCTAAAACGTATGGTGACCGCCTTGGAGACTGTCCCCTTTTCACAACATCACAGGTTTTCAAGTAGAAATTCAACGGAAACTGGACAGGTTGTGGTCATCCCTGGACAGGGAGATACGACTGAGCCTTCAGAGTGTCCCTGCACTGGTGGGTCATGGCTTACTCATTGGGACACTGCAAATTCATTTTTTTGCACTTTGAGAGAAGTTTATAATTTCTGTGTCTTCATTTGTGGGAAGTATCCTAGACACTTTAGATGCAGGGCCAATGGACAAGGGAACAAGCCCTGTTGTCCATCCGTATTTTGGAGATTTGTTTGCCTGCATTCGCTGGGTTGATCTACTGGCCAGGCTTCTAGTGAGGGTGCAGTCAGACAACATCATGGCAATGGCTTATGTTCACTACCAGTGAAAATATAGAGTTTGGTGGCACCAGAGGAAATTATTCTGTGTGCAGTGTACATTCCTGTAGTAGAGAATTGGCAGGTTGACTATCTTAGAAACTCATCTGGGAGTACCAGTGATGGAAAAGGCTCTAGGGCTGCATACAAAGTAAAATGGCAGCTAACAGAGCTAGCTGGATACTTTCATTTACAAAGGTATATATTCAAGTGATATTTCAAAGGTACGGCCTCATCTTAAAAATGCTGTTTTACTTTTGGTCACCTATATGCAGGAAAGATGTTCTTTACAATTCAGCAAAGAGCAAAAAAATTAAGGGAACTGGTGGGTCCCTGGTATGAGGAACATTATTTAAATTACAATTATTCAGTCTAAAGAAGAGTCGCATGAGAGGGAATATGGTAACACTATACAAATATTGATGGTGACTAGTAACTGCAATAAACTGTTTACCCTAAGGTCCCTGATGAAGATTTGCGGCAACAATTTGAAGTAGGATGAAAGAAGGTATTACTCCTTTAGATTATGAAAGGAGTTATTTACTTTTTAAGCAGTAAAATGTACAACTCCCTTTCTCAGGTAGTGGTACTAGCCCAGAGTGTTGACCAATTCCAATAAACTTTCAGGTGTCTTCCTCATGGAGCATAGTATACAGGGCAACGGGGAATGTTGCAGAATCTAATACACACTAGCACACTATCTCTCAGGCTTATGGTTTAAGGCACAAGAAACCACTTTGTGTCTGTACAGTGTGGACATGGTCATACGTGGACACATTTGTTGTATGCTGGTAGTGGATGCCAACTGTGGCTGCAAGGCTTTGCAGATGGCAGTGTGATTGTATTCTTTTATTCCCAAGGCTTCACTGTTTTTTCCTTTTTAGTTGTGTATTCTGCCTTCCCCTCATGTGTGCTGATTGTCAACATCATACTGGTTCCTAAATGCAGCTGTGTCCCTCAGTTCCAGCAATAGATGAAATATAATTTTTGTATTTAGCATAATTCTTTCCTCTGAGTTAATTGAGGGACATGGCTCCTGTTCCTCCTAGTTGCATTAGGCCTATGTTGGAGATTTATACTCCTTGTACTTCTGACTACTGAGTTTTCTGGCAGATACAGAGTTTTACCCTATAGACGGCCCTTTAGGTTGTTTTATTGTTGCACCTAGCCTTGTCACGCAGGTGGCAGTTTTGACTCTACTGATTTTCTAAATTCTGGTATCCCTCTAAGAAAATTTTACAAAAGTTTGGTTTTTCAAAAACTTTACAAAAGTTTGGAAGTGCTTGTCTCCACTTTTCTTTCGTTTAGATCCTTGATCGAGAATTTTAAAGAGCCGGAGTCCACTTCAGTGTCAACAAATCCTGTGTCTTTAGTAACAGGACAGTAATTGCTTGAGCCATCTATCCGTGATGAATTCAGTGATTCGGATCATTCCCATGTAGATAAGTTTTCTGAAGAAGATGACGTTCAAGGGGAACACGCTTCTATTTCCAGATTCAAGTCATCTCTTAAAGATGTGGATGATTTTTTAAAGGCTATTTATGAAACTTTAGAGATTCAGGCGGAGAAGGTACAAATGTCCAGACATTATTTGATGTACCAGGGCTTGCAAAGGAAGAAGGGAACGTTCTTTCCTATTCATAAAGTCATTTTGGAATCAGTTTTGAAGAACCGAAAAATAAACCTTTTTTCTTTTTTTCTCTCATAATTTAAAGAAGTTTCCTTTCGCTAAGGATCAGTCTTTGATTTGGAACAAGGTGCCTAAATTTGAAACTCCCCTGTCTAAAGTCTCAAAGAATGCTCCCTTGGCATTTTGAGGATATGGGTAATCTTAAAAAACCCAATGGAAAGAAGAATTGATGTTTTGCTAAAAAGAGCATGGGACTCGACTTTGGCAAATCTAAAACCTGCATTAGCAACCACGTGCATCGCCAGAAATCTAGAATTCTGGCTAGCACAGGTAAAAACTCACCTGAACTTCTTCATGAAGGAGGGATCCAACACTTTCTAGTCCTAATAGTACCATCATTCGGTTTTCCCCTCTTATCCTTTCCTCTTCCTGCCCGGGCCTCTCCTCTCCCATTTCTTCTTTTCCCTTCAGTATTGGACACTTTTTCCTTTTAACCTTTCTCTTTGCTACTCCTTCTCTCTTGTTCCATCCCTTTTTCCCCCAGCCCAGCTATACTCTCTCTCCCCTCTAGTCTAGCCTCAACAGTCCTTGCATAATGTGGTGTTATACGATCTTGTCCAAAAGCTGCCAGGAAGGATACAATAAGTTGTTATAAGGTCTAAATTTTGCCTGATTTGCACACACCTTTGTTGAAAAATGGGTTTAAATTAGCTGAGAAATTGCCCAGTATCAGAATTGGCAGGATATCCCATGTAAACCTTAATATTTAAAAATTTGTATTAGTCAAAATACAGTCACGTTTTAAAATTCACTGAAAGGTCAATAAAATGACTGTGCTTCTTACAAGAAAGCTGAGATTCTTTACCAGTTATCAACCTATTGTTACTTCCAACCACCAAGGAACTGATTTTTATCAACTTAGAAACATCTGAAGGAATATCCTTTTGTAGTTATAAATCTCAAATACTCAAGATAAATTCTGAACTTCCCCTGTTGCCTACTAACAAATACTGTGCATAAGAAACTCATATCACTGTAGGTCACTGAATTCATTTTTAAAATGTCAATTGACATAATTTCTCAGTGGAGTTGTAGATTGCAGTCTAGCGTGGCACAAATGTGGATATTTCGTTGTAGGAAAAAAAATCTCATTTTCAGTGCAGGGAGTCTGGTATCAGTTGGTTTGCCTTTCACAGCATTTCATTTCTGCTAAATGGTAAAGAGGAGGCTGAGCAGTTTAGTTAAAAGCCTCCCCACCCGTTTGTGTTTTCTTGCTGGGGAAAAAAACATCCATTCACACACAACAAACCCAAATGCACATTCATAAAACACAATTCTGACAAACAAGTGTTTGAGCATACATCAGACCCCCATTACACCACACATGGCTATCCGCATACATGTTTGATGTATAGGAATAATGTTAGGGTCATCATTTTACTATAACACTAAATATATAAAGTTATATGGGTTTTTAGCGTTAATTGCTTTCTTGCAGTCGTCACAAAAATGCTCAACATTGCTGCTAGCAACTAATTTCTCATTTTTATCGCCTTATTTTTATATACATTTTTTTAAAATGATCAATGTGTAACAATAAATGATTATTGTTTTTTTTTCATTCAAACATTTCAATGAATAATACATAATCAACAGCATCATATTTTAACTCTATAGGTCCTGTTCTTTTAGATTATGGTTGGGAGTAGTGTTTTCATCAACAACACTTTTATAAGTGACTAAAACTAAATTAATCTATAAAACTAATAAAGTTATAATGACTAAAACTATAACGAGCATATATTGACATTTTAGTCAACTACCGAAAACTAGACTGAAATGTTAAGGAGAGACGATTTGGGAAGAGATCTAATCAAAACTAATCTCTTTGGACTTCCAGTTCCATCCTGAATGGACGGCTAATAGGTAATATGTGCAATGGCATTACAGCCAATATAGTTTTTCATTTTAATATTTTTAAGTTGCACTTCTGTTTGAAATAATGAAGAATGTTCTATGCAAGGTGTTATATTCAATACATATCTTTTGTTTAATCTCATTTTAAGATCAACATTATATATAACAACAGTTAATGTTCAAACCTTGAGGGCTAGTTCACACCAGATGCAGTTGTGATGTAGTCCGTTCTGTTTTGCAGCTGCATTAAAAATGCATCACAATGCTTTCCTATGGTATTTCTTGTGCTCTGTTCACACTAGAGCAGTCAGTTCCGATGCAGCCAGAAAAAATACTGCTTTCCCTATTTTAGCTGCATTGGATCATAACTGAACACATCAAAACGCATGCAAACGCATTGGAACCCACCTGAAATCTAATTTTTAGCAAAAAAATCACACGCATCAATCGTGGCACAATGCATTACACTGCAGCTGTGCAGACGCATGCTGTTCTGATGCAGTTCTGGTTTGAACTAGCCCTAATACCATAAGTAATAGGTTAACAGATGTTTACTCAGGAGAATATTATGAGATTGGAACGTTTAGGGAAATTCTTCGATTACTCTTTAACTAAACGCACTATATTTTAGTAGACTAAATCTACTGTAGATTTAGTTGACTAAAATCTTATGATATATTTACTCAACTAAAACAAAACAAAAACAATTCAGATGGCTGAAATATGACTGCACCTAAATGGCATTTTAGTCAAGACTATGACTAAAACCAAATCGAAATTTGCTGTGAAAATTAAAACTGGTTGGGAGGGGTTTTTCACACATTTACAAATTTCTATTGTGCATACGAACAATAATAAATATGATCTGGCCACCTGAGGTGCAAAATGGGAGGCAGTGTCCAGCAGTTAAGGGGTTAATGAGTGATGCTTCTAAAAGCCTTAATGCAAGTGCATGTCCAAAATATGTGGAACAAGTTGTTAGACTTAAATGTATTGGGAGTGGAAATATTAAATTAAGGTGTTCTAGGTTATTTTACCAGTAAAATAATATTTTTTGTATAGTGTGCAGATAAAACTATTGAACTGATTCCATATAGGTTGCAAGATGGCTTTTAGGGAGCTCACAGAGGTGATTCCCATTTCAGCACTTGGCACAGACCTCTCTTTTTTTAGAGAGGTCGTTTTACACATCTATTAGGTTTTTATAGATCCAATATCTGAAATTAACCTTTTTCTGGCCATGCCATCTTGAGACAAAATAATCAAAATGTTTGAATGATTGTAAAAAGGTAGGGAATGGTTGGTGTCTGAGTGTGGTGGTGTATTTGTAAGTACGTGTAGAAGGCCCTTAGGTTGGTTTTTGTTTTCCTTGTAAAAGAACTATAGCCAAACCTTTTTTGGGTCACAGGAGTACATTTTACTAAAGGACTCCCTCGACCCAAGTCAACATATAGTAGGCATATAGCCCGCTACATGCTGTCAGTGTAGAGATGCTCTGCTGCAAGGCAAAAAAATCCTACAATATTGTTGGGATCCACCCTGCTGCCCGATTAACAGCTGGCTCTGCCTCTCTAGAGCTAGAGCCAGTGGTGCCCATCCACACCTCTGTCTGCCCCTCCAATGAGCTCTGGAGGAACAGAGAGGGGAGGGAGGAATCCATGTGGGGAGCAGTGAATGACCATTCCCACTTTCTGCAGGGAGAAGCTGTGAGCTGAGTGATCAGTGGTTTGTGACATCTCTGTTCTCGAGCAGTAGACCGGGTGTGTGGCAGCTGCCGTGTCACACGCTGGTTCAAACTTTTGTGAAGAGTACATTTTACTCTCACAGTAGTTCTTCATTGAGCTCAGAGAAGAGCAATTTCCTAACCCTATCTCCTAACCTAAATATTAAATGTTTGCTCCAGAGCTTTTTTTTTTTTTTTTTAATGTAAAAGGCTGTCTGTATTGTCAGTGTATGTAGATTGGAATCCATTCCAGATATTGGTGTGGTCAGTGAATATTCCTTATTTTTCCCTATTCTACCCACCAGATGCTTTGTGAAGAATTGTGGAATTTCTCAATGCATTTCACCAAGTGTGGCTTTTTCATGGAAATATAAACGGCAAAAATGAACCAGCTTATTGTAACCAAACTGGAATGAGAGGGAGACATGGGGAACCTAGCTGTCGGGTTCCCCCAGTGGGGCTGCAGGAGAGGCAGCAAACTGGGAAAGAGCTACTATTAACCACCACTAAAACTGCATATGTGACTGAATGAATTATCTCTTTGTGCTCTTCCCCCTCAACCTAAAAAGCAAATGAGTGTTGATTATTGCGTCCATGGCAGCCACAGGGTTGCTTACCAGTAATCCATTTTATTCTAGTTATTTGGTCTATATTAAAACCTAAGCTTTAAAAGTTTGGTATTCTGCCTTCTGAAAATGTTTTCTGTTTTCTATTTTGTCCTTTTAAACCACCTAATGTGTTTTTTTTAAATGGCATATTCAAAAATAATGAGAACTGTCTTTTGGGTAAAAATAAACGCTTGTCAACACTTTTGTGGGCAGAACTCATTTATACCTCGGTGGCCAGGACAAATTTTAGCCGGGTAAGCATGTGTTGGTTAACCTAACTCTAATTCGCATTCCTAAATTTGTATATGTTTAAGAACATATAAGGCATTTATGTGTTACACACTTTTTTATTATAGGTTGACAAAAGCACCAAAATGTAAGTTTGTGATTTTTGTTTATTTTTTTAAACGGTCTTTTGTATCTATTATAATATTAAACAGATGCACCCTGACACCTTTTGGGCTACAGGGGCATCTGCCAACTGGAGGCTTTATTTTTTTATTAATTGGGTCTCCAGCCTGTATGAGATGACTGACCTCACATGATTGGGAACCTCTCCAATGGTTCCATTGAGGATTTGAGCTGTCAGCGACAGCCGAGTTTGAGACTTGGCACTCCCCCAAAATGTGGGCCGGGTGGTCTGAGTAAATTTATTAGCCTATCAGCAGTTGAAAAAGATGGAGGCGGGCACAGACAGAAATTGGTTTAAGACTTTATAACTATGTTATGTTTTTAAACGTATGCTGGTTTTCAGAACAAAGGTTATTTTTATCAATGCGCAGGGCTTGAAAAATTTTAGGGTGTTTCACCAGTCAGCCATAAATTTCACCAGTCAGCATGACCGGACTATCGCCTTGCAATTTATGTTAACATTTTTTGGGGACAGATAGAGCTTTCTTTTGGAGGTATATAATCACCGCTGGGGGGGTTATTTTTTACTATATAATGAAAAAAGTACCGTAAATGTAAAAAAAACCCACAAAGTTTCCCTACTTTATGTTATAAAACATTTAGTCTTACCCATATTTTTAGTAAAACATAAAAGTCGGGGTCACGTCGGGTAAATAGACACCAAACATGTCAAGCCTTAAAATTGCGTGCCCCCGCAAAATTGCAAAAAATGCCCATAGGTGACGCTTAAAATGCTTTTACTGCTCATCAGTTTAGTGTTATCAGTGATTAATGGCTCTAAAATTATTGCTCGCACTCCGACGTTTGTGGCGATTATGTAACGTGCGGCACAATAGGCGCAAAACGTTTTCGCATGTAGGCGCACCCGACACATATATGCGTGTGTTTGCGGGGGGTGGGGACTTAAAAAAGAAAATTGTTTTATGCTTTAATTTTTGTATCGCTTTGTTTTTTTTTTTTACACACAACTTTATTGCTATGACATGCGTGGCTAAGAAGCCCCCTATGTGATAGCCAATTTACATGACGGGTCCTCTTTATGGAGACATCAGGGGTCTCCAAGACCCCTAATGTCACCTCGGGTCCCCCAGAGAAGCTCATGGGGGCCGCATCGGGCACAGCGGATCTCGGGACTGGCAACGGCAGTGACAGCTGCTAATAAAAGCGATCGAGCGTCTCTAGAGACGCCTGATCGCTTGAATGTAAAGCGGCCGGCTGTGTAATTACAACAGCCGACCGGGAAGCTGCTTATCGGGCTCCGCCGTCACGGACGAGTGGATTTTTCAAGCCCTGTTAATGCGGCTTGCTGACTTACTGTTTTTTAGCAAATCTGTACGAATATTGCAGCATTAAAATGATTATATGTGTTCATTTTCATGCTGAACACAGCCAGGATGAATTTATCAGCAAGGACAAATTCCATTAGCATCTATTCCACCGTCTGAATTTACTCTAACTGAAGAATTACACCAACATTTCTCCTAAGGAAGAAGTTGGATATTGGGTTATGAATGTTCGTAAACATAATTTAATAAATAAATAAAAAATAAATCTACTGGCACCTTGGTCAGGAATATAATAAGTTAGAGATAATTTGAAATCTATGTTCTGTTGTTGGCTAACAATGAAATGCATAATAATGATGATAATGTGAAGGTACTTTATTCCAATATTTGTTAATGCTGAAGGTTGGTGACTGCTACCATGTTATTCGAGCTGTAACATTTACTGCTCTTTTTGTCAAAGGTTACATCCTTTTTATTGCTTTCTTCCTTGACCTAAATGTAAAGGACCCAAAAGTGTGGGTGTGTGGGCTTTTTACCTTGGTTCATTTTCTTTGAAAGAGAAATATATATATTTATTTTGTTGCTTTTCTTCCCAGAAAAGTCCATTGTAATTAAAACTACCCCTTCTATTTGTCATAAGTTCTGTTGTATTTACATAAATGAACCTACTTTGGGATGCTTAAAGATATTTAACCCTTTTGTTTAGAATTCCAGGTCAAATTTAGCCATGTCATCATGTGTCTGGTGACTTGACTTAAACTCTTGACTTTGCACACCTAAGACCCTGTTCACATTGAGCGATTTACCGCGCGATATCGCTCTCCAATGCTTCTCAATGGGGCAAAGGGTCCTGCTGTCGTGGGTCGTGTCGCTACAGCAGGACCCTTTTTGGAGCGGATTTAGCCGCGTTTCAAGCTTGCTCAATGCAAGCATTTGCGCGATATCGCGCAAAATGCAAATCGTGCGACAAGCGAACCGCTCAATGTGAACGGGGCATAAAAGTGTTTGGTGTATCTCACAGGGAAGAATGTTCTGTATTTCTGTCACATATATGTTGGCAAAGTTTGCAGCGGGGTTTATTGCATTGTACTGTGCCATTCTGTGTAAGCGCCTGTTCTGGGGTCAGCTTACTGCGTACCAAAGGCTGCTACATTGGGGAAACTGGCCTTAAGCTGCAGCTCAGGATGAACCTACACAGGAGCTCGATCAAGAACCACAAAGAGGATGAATATTGCACTCCAGTAGGACATCACTTCTCCCAGAAGGATCACTCCATCCAAAACCTCAATATTAAAGTACTAAAAGGGAATTTTAAAAACTCTCATGAAAGGAAAACATTTGAGATGAAAATGATTTTACATTTCAACGCCATAAAGGAGGGACTTAATGTGGATTCTGGTTTTCTGACACACTACCAGAACTTTTTATGAATCTACAGAACATCACATTATTCATGTATGTTGTATATATGTCTATTTTCACGACATGCACCGCGCAGTGTTTTCAACCGTGATCGCCCGCGGCGTTATTGCAGAAGGAAAACGCGCAATCTGCCTGCGGATGACTGGGGTGCCATTAGAAAATAATGGCACTGACAGCACGATCGGCGGTGGTGTGCGATTCCGTGACCACCCAGCCATCCACTGATAGTGGTGTAAATTTGTTAATGATGTCTAGGGAATCATCTAAAATGTATTAGTTTTTTTTTGTTTTCCTTCTTTGCCTTATTGTATAGGTTAATGCTTTTGTATACTGCGGTTTCTTTATATTTATTGCTTCTTTTGAAGATATACATATGGATATGGTTCCTGGATATTTTCTTTGCCATCCATGTGGGACACAGGAATTCTGAAACAGTCAGGTTACAGTGGCAAGAAAAGTATATGAACTGGTTTTCTGCAGTAATTTGCCATAAAATGTGATCTGGTCATCTAAGTCACAATAGGCAAACACAATGTGCTTATGCTGATGAAACACTAACAATTCTAATTTCTCACACCAGCTCCCCAATATAATGCCACTTCTGTCAGTCATGCATTATTTGTTTGCTTGTGTGCTAGAAGATTGGATGCTTTTTCCTCAGTTCTGCTGAAAAGTCCTACCTTTTATCTTAAAGGAGAACTATGACATGAGTGATTTCCACTCACCTCATAGTTCTAAGGCTCAGTAGATCGGGAGGTGAGGGAACACATACCGGGTTCCCTCACCTCTCGATCCTGTCACGGCTCTCTGCCGTGACAGGGGGAGGGGCTGGATTCCCCTCTCCCCGCTCCGATCTGCCAGCGCTGACTGGCGGAACGGACGGGGGTGGGGGCGGGTACAGCTGGCTCTGCCTCCTAGACATTCAGAGCCAGCTGTCACTCACGCAGCAGGGCGGATCCCGTCATCTAAGTCGGGATCCGCTCCAGGTGCAGCGTCTCAGTATACCGCGAGCTGTAGCTCGTGGTATACTGAGCTTAGGGTAACGGGAGGACGCTAGTTTGTGTCCTCCCGTTACCCCAAGGAGAACTATGGGGAAAAACACTGACCCCATAGTTCTACTTTAAGTGACTTATTTTAGGACTTCTGCACTGATGTGTGAACTGGTTTCCACTTAGCTGCTATCTAAATCAGCAAATCCCTGGCTTTAGAGGCTGTACCTGGACCTGCTGGTCTGGAAGATTGTGGTCTTAGCCTGGAATGTGAGCTTCATGCATTGGACTCTGCATTGTGACACTTTCCAGACCTTTGTGTACTGTGTAGTAGAGTGGTTTCCAGGTCCAGAGCTGGGGCACATCCTCTGGTGTGACCGTTTCTGAAGGGTCCCTTAGTGTGTAAGGCCAGTTGTTACTGGTAGGGTTCATTTTTCAAATTTCACATCTTCATAATCTTCACCGTGGTAGGGGTTAAGGCTGGGGATTTGTGAGACTGTCGTAAGACTGTGCCAGAGCATTTTACCTTTACAAAGGGATTCACTAATAGGTGGTCCATGCCCAGTGAGGATGCTTCAGTTATCCACGTTAACCAAACTTCCACTTGAAGGGTTGGAGGTATACTTTACTTTTTTTGAGCGTCACTGAAAGGATGTTGAAATCCCTCCTTAGATCCAAGTTTGTATTAACTGGTTTGCCCCTTTGTCCTGTTTTGGCAGTAACTCTAATTTATTACTGTATCAGAATGGATTAAACTCCTTGCTACCAGTGCTGGAGTAGGTTACTGCATTGAGAAATGGTTAGAGCAGACATGTGAATTATTGTGCTTTTAGCTGTGCCTTTTTTTTTTATTAGCCTCTGAACTTGAGCTCTGCATAGGACTGATGTCTGTACAAATGTGTAGGACGCTTGTAAGATGTCCAGGGAACAGCTGATTTGTCTTCTTTATTTTGCACAGCGCTTTACATATTTGCACATTAACATCAGCCCCTGCCCTCAAGGAGCTTACAATCTAAGCTCGCATGCATACATACATACAGGGCGAATTTAGACTGGAACCAATTAACCTTCAAGCATATCTTTGGGAATGTGGGAGGAAATTAGAGGAAACCAGTGCAAGCACAGGGAGAGCATGCAAACCCCTGTGCTGCAAGACAGCAGTGCTAACCACTATGCCACTGTCCTTCCAATGTCCTTCAAAGGGACATGGTCTCTTTGAACCAGCTCTTGAAATTGTCATTAGCAATGCCTCAAGGAGCCACAGTATACTCTATGAAAGCACCAAAGATCTAGAAAAATGACAGGGTAGCCCCTTCTACCTTTCCCACCTTAGCGTTGTGTACTTTCAGATCCTTAACCTCTAACGCCTTTGGCAGGCCTTAAGCATGAATGGGGGTTTTTTACACAACCAGTTGGGGTTGCCAAGATCCCTGAGGAACAGGTCTCCTCTGCTTTTGAATGCTCATGATTCCACAACATCTTACCTATGGTTACTTCACATGGCTGCACGTTTATCCAGGCCTCCCTTGGGTTTCCTGCACTCTGGGAATCCTTGTTCCTATCTCAGTGTGAACTTGGCCTTGATCGTTATTCCCAGGTATTAACAAATAGTGCTGATTCCTAGTATTGCCTCTCACAGAGTTGGAGAGTTAGTCTTTTGGGACCAGTTTCCACTGATCCCTCCCCTTGGGACCAGTTGTTAAATGATTCTCACCTTGCAAGGTCCTGACCCCTCAGTGTCCTTCAAGGGCACCTGCAGTTTACTGCATTGGACTGTATGTCTGCCCTACTGTGTTTTCTTGGCATCCACATAGTGGGACACTTGGGTACATTTTTTTTAGCAAGGTATTTTTCTGAGAACCCAACTCCTGCAATTTCCACAATTTGGAGTTTTACCATGTGTTTTTTTTTCCTATTATAACCTACCATTTGATCTATATTGAAGTTTTAAGTTTAATTTGCAGATTTGTATCACAAATCAAATTTATTTAGCAACTTTCACTTCAGATGCAACTCTTAGATGCATATGTGCTGATCTCCATCTATCTGTGCATAAAAGTACATTTTAAACTTTTTGCTTTATTTGAGTCATGCAAGTTTATCTCAGTCACTGAGTAAGTGGATATTATGCAGTGTTGAATTTATACCCAGGTCCTTAAAATGTGCTGATGAAACCTTCAGTGGAAAATGATTAGCTTTTGCACATAGTACTGAAATGAGATTTAAAATGAAGGGGATGAACAAGATTAGTTTTAAAAGGTTGGCAAAAATAAAAAAATAAAGCTTGCCTTATGTTAGATATTTTAAATTGTTACATTATAGTGTCTAAATGTTTTTACTTCATATCTGTGTAGTCCGTTCAAATGTCCTAATGGCTAATGGCATACAAGCCCTAGTAGATACTTAGTTACATAGGTTTCCCACTGAGTTAAACCAATAGAAAAATAAATGAATTGAAAAACAAAGAACCTTAAAGTTGATCCAGAGTAAGGCAAAACAACTTTGTAAAGCAAAGTCCAATTTGCGCCACCATTCCCTTTTTAGTTGCCCTTTCTCTGCACACTAGAGTACTGCAACATCCTTTTTTGTAAACAGGGGACCAAGAATGTACTTCATATTTAAAGATGAAGTCTAATGCTTTGTCGAGGGGAATTGTATTGCTATGCCTTTCTCTCTCTCCCTCCCTTTTCTAAATGTAAGAAGGTATTTTACTTTCTCTAGAAACTGCAGCTTCTCATTGCAAGCTGTTATTAAAGGAAAACTCCAGTTAAAATATATTATGTTGGATTGCTACACAATCTATTTTGTAATTATAATCTGTAGCTGCTGTAATTCTAAAAAAATAAATAAACGTTCTTGTCCTGGTGTACAGATATTCTCAGAAATGACATTTCCTGCTTTTGTGATTGACTCACTGATTTTCTCAGAAGTCTGCACTAAGATGCAAGTAAAAGTTTAGGCATCCCTTGCAATAATCATTTTTAGTCCGACACTCCCTAAAGGTGCCCATAACACCTTACGGTTATCTGACAAACTTTTCGTACGATCGAACCGTCGTACAATTTTCGTACGATGGCCCCATCCTGCCCCGATTATCGAAAGGTTCAATCAGCGGTAGTTAAAAAAAAAAAAAAAAACCCCTGGGCGACTTGCGGTAATTGACCGCAATTATTTTTCAATAATCGATCGGCTTCCGATCAGTTGGCCCTGTTCGCGGCTCCACACACGCTGTGCGCTGCACCTCCTCATCACCTCACACTCGTCGCTGCCAGACCCGCCTGCATCCACGCTCTTCACACTGCACCTCCTCCCTGCCTTACACTCACTGCCTGCCCACATCCACGATCAGCACAGGGACGCGGGGAGATGTAGTAAGGAGGAGCAGGTGTGGGGGGATGACAGCCACCAAAAGACAGGCCCGATCTCAGAAGCAAGTTGCTGGAAGACTGCTGTCCTCTATAGTCGGTGCCATTCTGCATTCATTGCTGTATAATTTTACACTTTCCTTTTCACTATATTGCACACCACACTATTTTTTTCTTTTTTACTTCCACAGCTCCAAGCTTGCTCCTGTGATGGAGTCCCATTTCAATACAAACTAGTAGTCCATCACTGGAGCCATTTTTAAAAATGTATTTGATTGTTTATCCGATTAACCGAACTTAATAATCGGCTAACTAATTGATTTTGAAAATAATCATTAGCTGCAGCTCTGAATGAATTACACTGCACCTGCCCTTCAGTTGTCGGTTGGGTATTTTGGTGTCCTTACTGATTGGTACTATCTGTGGTTATATTAACAAACGGGGAGGCCACTAATAGGAGCCACCCCTAGCTTTGTGTTTTTTATTTAGCATCCTACTTTTGTATGTGGCACTGTGACCAAGTGGTCAAGATCCACAAATCTTTACTGTCTTCTTCAATTACGCAGAGAAAAGTGTTTTACAGGAAGTACAGAAATCCCATTTTTACATGCAATGTTTTTGTTCTCTGTGTGCGAAATGAGCTATTTTGTTTTTGTATACCTATTTATGATTGATATACTGATTTATAGCCATTTAGAGATTTTTGTCAGGTCAGTGCCCATATAACTATGCTGATATGCAAACTGTGAAGGTCTGTCTTCCTGCAAATCAATATGTTTACGTGACCTTTTTGTTAATTTGTGGAAAATATTCTGACCTGCAACTGACAAACTAACATACATTTATTTCATTATGTGTGTTGATTGTCCTTTTCAAATCTAAACGTTTAGCTTGCTATTGCTTAATACTGCAGAATATTTATACTTCAAGGGTAAAGGTAGCATTAACTATGCTTTTTTTTTTTTTATGGCCCACCAGAGTAGCCGAACAAAGCTGTGGCAGCATTTTACAGATAGACTTTTTCTGAAAAGAATATTCTTGTTGTAACCTACCTATACTTACTGGGTCAAATGTTTATTCTCTGGCTTTTATTGAGTATTCTAGTTCTTGGGCTGCAAATATGTGTTTGTAAAATGCAATTAACTGTACTAAATTCAGGAAAACTCTTTTTTATTTTTAGTTTTATGTAGTTAGTAGTTTGGGAAGGTGTTGTATAAATATAACAATGGTGTATAGTAAAAACAAAAAAAAACAAAACAAACCTTTTGAACGTTTCAGTTTCTCATCTCATTACTTTTCTCATACAATTCTTGTAATTTTTGGGATACTATCATTTAGTAATTTTAATGTGAACGGTCTCCTTTAGATATTTTGTAACAGTAGCAGAAGAAATATATTTTCCTGAGATCGTGTCTCATTATTTGCTTATTTAGCATAATGCAAAATATTGTCAAGACCACTGTTAAACTCTCCTTTTCATTCTATTTGGAGTAGTCATTGCTGATTTCAGGTAAGCAGACCAAAACGCCAGCCTACTTAGCATTTTTGATGTATTACTTTGACACTTAATAAAGTTATTAAAAGCAGGTTTGTTTTTTTTAACCATTTGCCGTCCGCCCGTTGTGAAAAAACGAACAGACGGCAAACTCACATTGGCGGGTAAATAGACAGCTTTTTTTTTCCTGCTTGGGCGCCCCCGGCCAGAAAAAAAACCTGTCTATTGTAAACAGCCTTTACCGGCTGTTGCACATCTAAGCGATCGGCGGCTCTATAGCCTGCCAATCGCTTGTATGTGCCTGCCTGCGGATGCCCCCCCTAGTGCTGCCGTCGCTGTCCCGCTGCCACCCCCCCTCCTGCACCCTCACCTTCAATCCCGGGATCCGCTGCCCCATCTGCGGCCCGAGACCGACTCGGGAGGGTGTCAGGAGGAAGATGGGAGGGAGAACAGCATCTTCCTCCTTGCTGATCTCCCTCCGTAGTATGAATGCGGAAGTAATGTATATTCACTTCCGCATTCACCTGTCAGTCCACTGGCTGCTATAGCCAGAGAGACTAAGCTGATGAAGCAGATTTCTGCTGCTTCATCAGCTTCTTTGGGGGTCCCCCGGTGACAGGGGTCTTAAAGACCCCTAATGTCTCCATAAAGAGGACCTGTCAGTGTGCCTGCGCTATTATATAGGGGGATTGTTATCCCCCTATGTGATAGCAATAACATTAAGTGTAAAAAAAAAAAAAAAATTTAAGTCCCCCACTCCTACATTTCCGCACATATAAACGTAAGTAGGCGTCAGAGCGCGAAAACGACAATTGCGTTACACCTGTTGCATATTGCCGCGACCGGCGGAATGAGAGCAATAATTTTAGGACCATCAATCACTGATAACACTAAACTGATAAGTGGTAAAAGCTTTCAAAGCGTCGCCTATGGCCAATTTTAGGTATTATAGTTTTTTGAGGTTTCGCGGGCGTGCACAATTTTAAGGCTTGACATATTTGGTGTCTTTACCAGATGTGACCCTGTCTTTAATATTTTACCGAAATATTGGGTAATAAGTGTTTTTTAGTTTTAATGTAGGGGAAACTTTTTTTTTTTTTTTATTCCCGGTAATTTTTCCTTACTATAGTAAAAAATCCTAGTGGTGATTAAATACCACCAAAATAAAGCTCCATCTGTCCACCAAAAAATGGTCTAAAATGCATTTCAGTATAGCATTGCATGACAGAATAAATGTCAAAGTACTGCAGTGCTGAATACTGAAAAATGGCCTTGACAAGAAGGGGGTTTAACACAACGGACTTAAAGTGGTTAATTATAGGGACTGGCAGACTGCAGACCTGTATATTTTATATAT
>NW_017308254.1:96258-99763 GCF_000935625.1 Nanorana parkeri | reverse complement strand
ATATATATATATATATATATATATATATATATATATATATGTGTGTGTGTGTGTTTATATAATCTATCTCTATCTCAAAAAAATTAAAGGAACACTTTGAAAACACATCAGCTCTCAATGGAGAAAAATATGCTGGTTATCTACTGTATACTGGACTGGGTAATGTGTTAGGAACGAAAGGATGTTGCATCGTTTGATGGAAATGAAAAATTATCATCCTACAGAGGGCTGAATTCAAAGACACCCCAAAAATCAAAGTGAACGCATGATGCAGCAGGCTATTCCATTGTGCTGAAATTTAATTGCAGCAACTCAAAATGGTACTCAGTAATTTGTATGGCCCCCACGTGCTTGTATTGGATGCCTGACAACATGAGGGCATGCGCCTAATGAGACGACGGATGGTGTCCTGAGGTATCTCCTCCCAGATCTGGACCAGGGCATCACTGAGTTCCTGAACAGACTGAGGTGCAACCTGGCGGCGTTGGATGGACCGAGACATAATGTCCCAGAGGTGTTCTATTGGATTCGATCAGGTGAGCGTGGGGGCCATTCAATGGTATCCATTCCTTCATCCTCAAGGAACTGGCTGCATACTCTTGCCACATGAGGCCAGGCATGGTTGTGCACCAGGAGGAACCCAGGACCCACTGCACCAGCATAGGGTCTGACAATGGGTCCAAGGATTTCATCCCGATACCTAATGGCAGTCAGGGTGCCATTGTCCAGCTTGTAGAGGTCTGTGCGTCTTTCCATGGATATGCTTCCCCAGACCATCACTGACCCACCACCAAAACCGGTCATGCTGAACGATTTTACAGGCAGCATAAAATTCTCCACGGCTTCTCCAGACCCTTTCACGTCTGTCACATTTGCTCAGGGTGAATCTGCTCTCATCTGTGAAAAGCACAGGGTGCCAGTGGCGGACCTGCCAATTCTGGTGTTCAATGGCAAATGCCAATCGACCTCCATGGTGCCGGGCAGTGAGCACAGGGCCCACTAGAGGATGTAGGGCCCTCAGGCCACCCTCATGAAGCCTGTTTCTGATTGTTTGGTCAGAGACATTCACACCAGTGGCCTGCTGGAGTTCATTTTGTAGGGCTCTGGTAGTGCTCATCCTGTTCCTTATTGCACGGAGGAGCAGATACCAGTCTTGCCGATGGGTTAAGGACCTTCTACGGCCCTGTCGAGCTCTCCTAGAGTAACTGCCTGTGTCCTGGAATCTCCTCCTTGCTCTTGAGACTGCTGGAAGACATGGCAAACCTTCTGGCAATGGCATGTATTGATGTGGCATCCTGTAGGAGTTGGCATGCCTGTGCAACCTCTATAGGGTTCCGGTATCACCTCATGCTACCAGTAGTGACACTGACTTTAGCCAAATGCAAAACAGTCAGAAAAGATGAGTAGGAAAAAAAAGGTCAGTGGCCTCCACCTGTAAAACCATGCCTGTTTTGGAGGTCGTCTCATTGTTGCCCATCTAGTGCATCTGTTGTTAATTTCATTAACACCAAAGCAGCAGAAACTGATTAACAACCCCCTCTGCTTCTTACCTGACCTGATCAATATCCCAGGAGTTTCATTGACTTGATGACTATGACTATACTCTGATTAGAAAGTGTTCCTGGTGTGTGTGTGCAACCATTTATAACATAACTCCACGGATAGGCAAAGAAGATACAAAACAGAACATGAAAGAAAAATAGACTGTCTCCACATAACCTTTATTTTTATACACAATATCCATAACTTCATCTAATCTATAATAAGGGCTATTGTTCCCAGATATACTGGTTATGAATACTGTCATTTACAATTAACTGAAATAACCGTTTCTAATCATGATCATTCTCCCGATTTGTGATAAAACATCCTATAATTATAATCGTGAATGGCCTAAGATGGCCCCAATTTCTAATCCATGCATATGATAATTTAATGTGAACAATATTGCTTTATGGTAGTTAACTTATTACACGTGATCAAATCAATAAATAGAAAATATTATAAATAATTTTAAAAAGGGGGAAACCCCGGTGTACAAGTTCATTCTAATAAACAGGCTCATGGAGAGGGAGTGAGCATCATGTGACGGAAGGGGCATGGTCAGTGCAGGATGCTGAAATAGGTGTGAGTGAGTGAGCTGAGCTGTTGGGCAGCTGGAGAAAACCGGTCAACACATGCCAGCGAGGCACCCGTGGAGGAGGATGGGCAGAAAAGGACTGAGGTCTGGAGACACTGGAACCTCGACCCCAGTTGTCCTGAGGAGATTCCTAGCAGCAGAGGTGGAAGTGCAGCGGGAACCGGACAGCCCAGCAAGATACCCGGGAACACCTGAGGTAAGGCCCCCACAGGAGGTCCCTATGCAGCACACCTGGCTCTCCATATAAGACAGGGTCCCAGTTGCAGGCTGAACATGAGGAGTTCACAGAGAAGCAGAGACAAATGAAAGATCTTCCAAGTAAAGCAGATATGGCACAGATGCTACAAACGTTAGATTGTTCCGTTAAGCAGGAGTTGGTTAATGTAAAGGTGATCTCTCCCATTTACTAAAAAGAGTGGAGGAAAATTAAGCCAGACTTGATTTTCAGGATAAAGCATTGTGATATCCAGGGAGCATTATGGAAAGTAGCTAAGCAATATAGAACTGCTTTGTTTAAAATACAGGACCTAGAGAATCGAAATAGGAGAAATTATTTGAGGATAAGAGGCTTACGTGAAACTACATCTAATGCTGACTTGGAGGCTACATTGCAAGGCATATTCAAACAGATTGTAGATCGGCCAGAGACTACTCTGCGTTTGGATTGTGCACATAGAGTAATGCGCCCGAAGGGCATAGTGGCTGATACTCCGCGAGATGTCATATGCCGATTTCATTACTATGAGGATAAGCAGGAAGTAGTCTGTAGACTGCGGAATATCCCATACACTGATTTTGATGGAGCATATTTGCTGATGTTTTCCGATTTCAGCACGTGAAATATTGGCAAGACGGAGAACACTCAGGCCACTTTTGGATGCCCTATAGAGCTGCAGATATTCCCTATAGATAGGGATATCTGTTTTTCCAGGAAAAATTGACATTCTGTATCTTTAAGGTTTTCAGAGGATGTGGACTCTCTTTGTTTGGAGCTTGAGATCACTTTACCTTACCTTCCAGGGTGGAGAAATGAGAGTAAAGTTCCACAGTTACCAGAATGGAGATGGTCTGCTCCAGTTAGGAAATGACGCATGGAAAATGTGTTTTAGAAGCCTTGCAGCAAAGTAAGGGATGAGATTCTCCTCCCCCCCGAACTGAAAATAATATGAAAAAGGTGTTTGTTATCCCCTCTTCACACTTTTTGTAAAAAATTAGAATTGATATATGTTAAGGGGGGGATGCAAAATGTAGGGGAACACGTTTTTGCTGGTAATTTTGTGGGATAGGTGTGCTAGTTTTTAAACGAGGAATTATTTAAAAGGGTGTCCCATTACAATAACAACTCTTACATATGAACAGCAGATC
>NW_017308254.1:12232-96243 GCF_000935625.1 Nanorana parkeri | reverse complement strand
TGGTAATTGTTTAGTGCATTTTTATTATCTGTTGTATAATGTTTTTTTTTACCATGCAATTACACAGGGTTCTTATGGTTTGGTTTTTTTTAATGCAAAAAACAAAAAGATTTTGGTCAACAGATCCTGAGTGTTTGGTGCCACACCCCTATAAATGGTCAAAAAAGTAAAGAAATAAAAGTTTGGCTTTAAAGGCACCAAAATGACAAGTCCAATGAACCACACATTTACTTAGATAAAAACAGTTCCTGTGGCCTTGCCTTTCATTTTCCACTACCTGGGGGTGCCTACCTCTCCGCTCTGGCTGTCACATCGTGCTCGTATCTGCTGGCTCCACATTGGGTCGATTGCCTCCATTTCCTGATGAAACGCTAGATGAAAATTGGATATATCATCCACTCTATCGGCTCCCGATAAGGCTTTACATACATGAAATTTGGATTGATTTTTATCTTCACTTTGACTGGTTTATTGATTATTACTAATATCAATACTTTTCTATACTCCAATCATGTCTTATATGCCCTAATCATGGAACTGAGACGTTGCTGGAGGTTTTTTCTAATATCAAGTACTTACAAATTTTAATCATGGCCGTTTTTATATTTTGTATCCAATAAATATTTTTATCTAAGTAACTATGTGGTTCATTGGCCTTGTCATTTTGGTGCCTTTTAAAGCCCCACTTTTCTTTCCCTTTTTGATTTTTTTTATGTTTAAAGTAGTTTGGTTGTTTGTGGTGTAACATGTTTTGTCTGTAATTGGCAACAATTAATTTAATAACATATAATGTGAGGGGACTTAAAGGAGAACTATGGGGTCAGTGTTTTTCCCCATAGTTCTCCTTAGGGTAACGGGAGGGCACAAACTAGCGTCCTCCCGTTACCCTAAGCTCAGTATACCGCGAGCTGTAGTATACTGAGACGCCGCAGCGGATCCCGACTTAGGCGACGGGATCCGCCCAGCTGCGTGAGTGACAGCTGGCTCTGAATGTCTAGAGGCAGAGCCAGCTGTACCCGCCCCCTCCCCCGTCCGTTCCGCCAGTCAGCGCTGGCAGATCGGAGCGGGGAGAGGGGAATCCAGCCCCTCCCCCTGTCACGGCAGAGAGCCGTGACAGGATCGAGAGGTGAGCGAACCTGGTATGTGTTCGCTCACCTCCCGATCTACTGAGCCGACCTGTGACAGTCTCATTGTCACAGGTCGGCTAGAACTATGAGGTGAGTGAAAAGCACTCACCTCATAGTTCTCCTTTAATTCAGGGCAAATGTCATCAAGTGATAAGGGGACAAACATAAAAATGGTCATATGGCTTTTTTTACAGGAGACATATTTGACACGCTACATCTACTAGATTAGGTAAGAATCCCTTTTCTCAGTGGTATTATAGTCTATCTGATACCAATAGAGCTAAAGGAGTAGCTATTGGTATTCACAAAAGCATTTCTTTTCAATATGTAGATATGATAGCAGATGCACATGGAAGATATTTGTTTAAGGGCAAATAAATAATAAAATGTGCACACTAGTTAACATATATTGTCCAAACCATGATCAGATTACTTTCATCTCAGCCGTGTTCTCACTTCTGACAGACTTTGTAGCAGGTCTGGTGATAGTCGCGGGTGACATGAATGTGGCTCTTGACTCCATGATGGATACCTCAGCAGGACATTCTAATATCTCATATAAAAGATTGGCCTTTTGAAAAAACTTCTAAAGATGCAATTGGTAGACACATGGAGAGCATATCTTAAGGACAGGGATTATTCCTATTATCCTATGGTACTCACAGTTGGATTACATTTTAATGAGCCATCATATAGAAGGTTTGAGGTGGTCCCAAATAGCAGAGGTAAATTAGATCGTGCCCCTGTTATAACTTCATTACGCCTTTCCTCTGGGCTAGTTGGGGATTATGCTCGGAAATTAAATAAGTTCTTGTTACAACAACCAGCAGATGTACAACATCTGAATGAGGAGCTCCATACATTTTCTATTTTAATGACTCTCCAAGGATTATGCCACAACTTTATGGGAGACCCATAAAGCAGTAATGAGAGGGAAGCTGATAGAAATGGGGACCAGGAAAAAAAAGAAAGGAAGAAGTTGTAGGATCTGATACTGCAAATAAGAAAATTGGAGGGTCTGCATTAAAAAAATTATTCCTTAATCACTTTTAATCAACAATTAGTGGCAAAGAGGTAGGAGTTAAGGAAACTATTAAACACAAACAGCTTTGGAGAAAAGAAACCGATCCCCAACCACGTCTTACAAACTCCCGAATCATGAACATCAGGGCTGCTGGGAGAGGTAGCTTGCTGTGGGAGTAACATGTTCTCCAGGACTCTGTTAATGAGATGAAGTGGAAGCAGGAGATTAAAGCCTGGTTAGTCGGTACAGGTTGAGCTGGTATGTAGTCTCTGCCTTCCTCCATATCTCTTTCAGGAGCTGCCATATGCTGCATTAGAGCTGTGCAGATAAGGGGCCGCAATCGGGATGAGCTTGAACATGGAGATCATTCCGAGTAACGGTAGGGGAAATGCCATGCTGGGTGAAGTTCTTCAGATTCAGGTAGGGAGTAGAGGTTAAAAAATTGTGACCGTCGGGGTGGAAAGCTCATGTTCTAGTTGGCCATCTTGACTAGCTCCACACATGTCCCTTCGAATAGTTTTTTTTACTTTGCTTGTAACTTTCAAATAAAGATCAGTTTCATACTATGGTTCATTTCTCTTATTTTTGGTGTTACACTTGTCCATGAGCTTTAATACCTTTTTATATACAAAGCCAGAGCAGAAGCAAAGCTGCATCAAATGAAGGCGATGCATTGTATGTAAAAGGTTGAACAGTGCTTCCCCATTAAGTCACATTAATTCCGGTGACTCTCCTGTGTGAGGTGGTGTGAAATACAGATGCTTTGGAATTCATGGGTTTTGGAATATTTTAATACTTTAAAATATCACAGCACTGTATATTTTGGATTACCTTAATATTTTCTGAATTTGTGATATTGTGGGAGTGTTAATGTTTTAGTGTTTTTCTAAGTGTGTGTATAATTATGTGCTTTATTATTTTGAGGCACTAATTATGTGTGTGAATACGTGTATATTTTAGGAGTTTAGCGCCGTTTTGTTGTAATGCTGCAGTGTTTGACTTATCTTAGTTTTTGGAACTTTAGAATAGCCTGCATTTGCAAGTATTTTTCCTTTGCAGTAAAAGAGCCTTTAATCTAAATCTTAGTGACAGTGTACAGATCAGTGACGCAATATTCTTCAGGACTGCAGAATTGGAGAACACGACAAGCTGTCACAATGACACAAAGCTGTTGCAGAACCTATTTTGTGCCAGAATAAGCAATAAGGCAATGATGCCTCCAAATGTATAATAAGCAGTTGTGATTAAGCCTTCTGGCATGTAGAAACCTTTACATATTCTGCAATTCGCTGACCATTTAAACAGATATTGAGACGAACTGGGTATGTATTGCTCTCTTGTTGTGAGACGGTAATCGGATATAGGAAATAACGGTCCTAAAAAAATACTGAAAGGTAACCTGTTTTAAATGCCGGTAGATGTGATATATCTGGATTTCTCAAAGGCTTTTGATACGGTACCACACAAACGCTTGCTACACAAGCTGAGGGCTATGGGCATAGATGAGGTGGTGTGTACGTGGATAGAGAACTGGCTACGGGAACGTGTCCAGAGGGTATCTGTAAATGGCACCTTTTCAGACTGGGCTAGTGTAATGAGCGGTGTGCCTCAGGGTTCTGTGCTGGGTCCCATATTGTTCAACTTATTTATTAATGACATCGGGGAGGGTGTTAACAGCGATATTTCCGTGTTTGCGGATGACACCAAAATTGGGAGGGTAATAGACACGGACTTAGACATTATAACATTACAGGAGGACCTGGATAAAATAGGGGAGTGGGCATTAATGTGGCAGATGAGGTTTAATGTCGATAAATGCAAAGTAATGCACTTTGGAATTAAAAATAAACAAATGGGTTATACAATTATGGGTATGCCGCTAGGGAAGTCAGAAATGGAGAAAGATTTGGGGGTCATTGTAGACCACAAACTGAAAGGTAGCTTGCAGTGCCAGGCTGCTGTAAACAAAGCTAGTAGGGTTTTGTCCTGTATTTAAAAGGGGATGTATTGCAGGGACAAGTCTATAATTTTGCCACTTTATAGATCATTGGTTCGACCTCATCTGGAGTACGCGGTCCAGTTCTGGTCACCAGTACTAAGAAAAGATGTCCTTGAGTTGGAAAAAGTCCAGCGGAGGGCAGCCAAACTAATTAGGGGCGTGGAGGACCAGAGCTACGAGACAAGGCTACTAAATTTAAACATGTTCACATTGGAGGTGAGGGGATTACGGGGGGATATGATCTCCATGTACAAAATGTTCAATGGTGGTAGCAACATTAGCGATAAACTGTTTAAAATTAACTCCATTACAAAAACTAGAGGCCACCACCTGCAATTGGTGGACAAAAAATTCCAGCACAAGGGGCGCAGGGGGTACTTCACAGTAAGATCAGTTAGGGTCTGGAACTCCTAGAATGTACTCCTAGAATGAGATCCTAATAGGTAGGACTTGATGGACTAATGTCTTTATTCAACCTCAAATACTATGTAAAATGTCAGACCTGTGGAGGGTTGGGTGCATTTTCAATTAAGGTTATTGTGAAATTCCAACAGCGGTATAAAATAACTTTAATTAATCTTGCTTATTCATCACATGATTAGGTAGGCAACATAAGGAAATAATTGCTGGCTATAGCCATGTGATATATAAGCATACTCAGGAAGATTGACATAAGAGATAATTTGTTCCTGCTTTGATGTGATTGAAAATAAAAACTTCCCACTGCTCAACATGGTCCACCATATTTTAGCCAGGTCCTGCATTGTTGAAGGTAAGTGCCAGTCAAATGCTGATCCAGTGACTTCAAAAACCATAACTAGGGATGCACGGATAGCATTTTTTCAAGACTAAGTACTTTCCCTCAGGTACGGTACTTGTCTATACCCATTACAGATACATTTTCTTAAAGGGACATGTGACATTTTTTTAAAACAATACAGACTAATGATTTTAGGACAGTTTATTTATAATTATAAAGAACTGTAACTCAATCCATGATTATTCAGCAAAGGAGAATGGCAACCAGCAACAGAAGACTAAAGATGACATCAACCCATGACTATACAGCAATGGAGAATGGCCACTCGTTCACCTGGGCTGCTTTTGGGTGTCGCCTGGGCTATACTGGTGGGTGCCGGGTGCTGGGCTCTCCAGGGCTTGAATGGGTGGGTGACAGGCTGTCCTAGGCTGTACGGGCAAGTGTGAGCTGTCCAGGGCTGTCTTAGTAAGGACCAGGACTGTTAAAGACACAAGGTCCCAAGCAGGCTGCCTGAGGTCTACAGCAACGCAGGACTTCAGGCAGTCAGTCATTTAAAAAATGAAAGTGCTGGCATCAACATTGTGTATCGGGGGATTTTCACAAGTACTATATCAGCCCATTCTTAATAAGCATGCAGTTGAGAGAATTTGGCTTTACAATGTTCATGGGTTTTCTTGGTCATTGATTAAAAGGTGTTTATTACATTAGATACTCTTTATATCATGACAAATTGAACAGCGGAGTAAGTTAACATACCAAAAACACTTTAGACAATGTGTTACCGTTGAATGCAACCTACGACTAACAGTTCTGTTTTTGTGATCAAAAGCAGGTTAAGAGTTGTTGAAATTGTCTGAAAATTGCTGTGCATGTGGCTGACATGATGTGTCTTTGATTGGTTTTATTAGTTAATTTGAACTTTTGTGTGTATGTATGGTGTATGTATGTTTACAGTGGTGCTTTAAAAGTCTGTGAACCCTTTTGAATATCTGTTTTTTCTTGAATATGACCTAAAGGTTTTTTTTTTTGGTTTTTTTTTTTGGTATTTGTTTTTGATAATGAGAATCCAGCAAAACAAAGGAGTTATGAACATAAGGATTGTGTGGAATTCTGTGGCTAGAATTACAGGTGTGCAATAAGCCAGCACCAGGAAGTCTGTGTAAATCGATAACTGGCTGACAGGAGTCATGGCTGTTGGCATGTAAGGCCCGGTTCACACCTGGGCGTCGCGGGAACGCATATCCCGTGTGTGCGTGTGCTGAGTTTGCCATTTGCCAGTTCATATATGCACGACCTGCATGGTGTCATTCTGAGCCTGATGAAGGGGACCCAGTGTGGCACCGAAAGCGCTAGTTTTTGAATTGCAATGTTCCTTCAATAAATGGACTTTTGCTTGTTTCACTGAATGCTGGTGTGCTAGTGACGTTCCTACAAATTCAAGTTTATTCACGGGGCCATCCGTGGTCACTGCAAGCACCCACCTGTCTATCGGGTTACTTCTCTCTGGTAAGGAGTGCAGCAAGAGATCTGGTCATTACATATAGTATATGCATGATAAACGCTCAAATGATAAATGCTCATAAACTGTTTTCCGTGCCGCTTTTTGGGTGCCATTATGAATGGCACTGCAAGCTTGTGCGTTTCCGCGAAAAGTTAGAATCTGGTCACCACTCAAAATACATTAAATAGTGGGACAATTTTGAGGATTGACAAAGTTTTTGTTACATGAATGTTTGAAGCCACTGGGATCAGAGATTCTATGGGCAGGCTGACTCTTAACAATATCTTAAACCTTAGTGTTGTCAACACTTTTTTTTATTAAAAAAAAAAGGCTTAGGAGTACCCTGAGGGTAAAATTTGAGATGTCAATTAAAAGCAATAAAGCTTTTAGAAATATCTCAATGGTCAAATAAAACTCACCCCATCAAGTTTTTAATAGTTTTTGTTGTGTTGGACCTTCAGGCCTCTATCTTCTAGGCAGTATGGTAGGGGCCCTGTGGCCGTGGAAGCAAAAATGTATTCCAGCATTGCACAGTTGTACAGTCTGCTGTTTTGTACGGATATTGCTTACTCTGACTTGACTGCACACTGAGCTTCTCACAGTGTGCAGTAAAGTCAGAAGCGGTGTTCTATTAAATTTTGTGACTGTGTTAGAATGTGTGACCGGTGACGTGGTCACACATTTTAACCTAATCCCGCCCAGTTTTTCGTCGGTGGAATGTGTGACCGGTCATGTGGTCACACATTTTAATGTAATCACGCCCACTTTTTCTGCGGTAAAATATGGGATCGGAAAAAGGTGAAAAATTCTAGCTTTTGTATGTGCAGGGGAACCGATCTGCCCTGGAACAGCTGATCGGTAATGAAATGTGACTTCTATCTGACTTTGTGAGTCCGATCTCACATTCCACAAAGTCGGATAGAAGTCACATTTCAGGACTGATCAGCTATTCCAGGGCAGATCGGTTCTCCTGCACATACAATCTGCAATGCCAATCTGCCCTGGAACAGCTGAGAAAGCGTTGGAATTCTTCACCTTTTGCCTGTCACATATTTGACAGCAGAAAAAGTGGGCGTGGTTAGGTTAAAATATGTGAACACGTGACCGGTCACACATTCTAACACAGTCACAATCTTTGATAGAACAGCGACAGTAAGTTATATCCCTCCTTATCCTTGCTAGAGAACCACCAGAATCATATAGTGCTTTCCTCCCCAGCTATTACTGTCTCTGGCCCACCCCCAGGGGCGGACTGACAACACACGGGGCCCCCGGGCAATACAAGATTATGGGGCCCTCTTGTGCTCCGCCCATATATATCCGGGCCGGTAATCAGGCATTGTAGAGGGCAGCCCGCTGGGGATCTGCCGAGGACCCCCTTGAGGAGCAAGCAGCCGGCTATTACAGAGCCGCATCTGACGCGGGCGGGCTGACCAGGTGCGGATGGCAGAGAGGCAGCGGCGAGGGGACGGTCAGTGACGGGCCCTCGGCCCGTGCCCGACTGCCCGAATGGTCAGTCCGCCCCTGCCCACCCCTTTTATTCATTGGACTTCAGCTCTTAAAATCATACATGAATGAAAAAGTGAATTAATTGGAAAAGTTTTGCCAAAACTGACTAGGCGAAAGTATACAAATAAGCCCATCTGACTTTCTCACATTCTTGGTCTGTCTACAATTTACATGTCAGTGACTCAGAAAACAGTGAAGCTAGTGGACAGCATAATAGTCGGGCTACTAACATTTTAAATCTTTGTTATCCATTAGTAAATCCAAAGCAGATTGTACATTCTTCTTGTAGCTTGAATGGTCTTTGACTTAACTGTAAAATTCATCTATGTATTTGTTTTACATACATCATAAGAATGGAAATATCCTTGATGGGCATTTAGGAAAGCTTTGTTGCACTTGTCCTTTCCTGCAGTAAAACACAAGTTTTGCTATATGAAGATGCATTCCAAGTTAAAATCATTGTTACTCTTTTACTCATATAAAATTATTTTATATGTGGAGGGTTCAGATCTTTCCACTGTTGCTCAGCTTGTTGTTAAAGGTAAACTGTAAAGACCTATTCACACCCACTACGAGTGCTGCCTCCAGTACATATAGGAGTTAATGGGCACTTAGAAACACATGGAAATGCCTTATTAATTCAAGGCCCATTCACACCACCGTGCAGTGTGTTGCATTGCATGTGTTTTCATGCCTTGATGCACAATGCTGTGTGCTGTTGAGCACAAAATATTTGCTGTCTGCATTCTTTCGCAGCACAAAGCACAGGAAGCATGCATTGTGCATTGGTGCAATACACAACACATGGCACTGCTGTGCCCATGCACTCTGATGTGTATTACCACAGTGTGATTGATGTGAATAGCCCCTTTACTAATGTGTGATCTGAGTGTTGAGCTTTGGTTTAAAAGTAGACCTTTAATTGTTTCTGGTCAACGTGTACCTTGGCAAAAACTTGTGATTCCTAAGTATTGCATTTAGATACCATACCTGCAGCAATGCTCCAAACTTTTTTCTTTCTCTTATTTCTTTGTTTTTATATTGTTGCAATGTTTATTTTTTTACAGGTAGAGCACCATTCCCTAGGAAAGTTGTACTTAGGCTGGGTTCACACCTGAACGTTTTTTTCCCCCGCGTTCTTCAGTGCGTTTTTCCGTTCAGTGAAACGCGCGTTTTACTCGTGGTATGATTTATTTGTTTGTTTTTTTCCTTTATTTTCTCTTTTAAAAAAAAAATAATATTTTTTTACTTTCACTTTTAAACTTCCCGCTGGGCTCCGCCCCCTGCAACGCGGAAGCTCGCATGGGACGGAACCCGGAAGTCAGCAGCCGCAGGAGGACACAGCGGGGCTCGCGCACAAGGTAAGACCTGTACGCTGTATTCCCGAGTGTGGCTCGGGGTTACCGCTTTGTTAACCCCCGAGCCACACTCGGGAATACCAATGGAAACGCGTTGCAAAACGCCCCAAAGAAGCTCCTGTACTTCTTTGGGCATAGGGCGTTTTGCAGCATGTTCCTTCGCGCTGTAAAACGCCCAGGTGGGAACCATGCCCATGGGCAATCATTGGGTTTCACATGTTGAGCGTTTTACAGCGTGTAGGAACGCGCTGTAAAACGCCCAGGTGTGAACCAGGCCTTACTGGCAATGGCACAAAAAAGTAACACTTTTTTTTTTTCAGTCACTAGAATAAAGTATTTCTTTAGAAAGAGGGAGGTTATATTTAGTTGTCAAGGAACTGTGGGATTTTGTGTACATCCTGTTAAGAAATCTGAACCAGAAACATTTCTGTTACTATCATCAGTTGCCTGCTTCCTACTTGCTGTTAGCTGCATTAACCTTTGCTGTATTTTGTGTGAAGTAAGTATATTTTACCAAAAGTATTTGCATTCGTTGTGCGAATGGACATGTATGTAGTTTTGTGTGTGTGTGTATGTGTTGTATTGAGAGAGAGAGATTTGTTTATATTTTATAATGCAATGGATCATTTTTATTTTTGTGGCAGACATCATGGATTTTAATAAAAGTTTTGTTACAACCTCAACTACAGAAGATTATGAGTATCCGGATTTCATAACCTATACCATCAAAGATCCCAGTTCAATAGAAGACATTTTCAAGCCAGTCCTGTACTGCATCGTTTTTACCTGTGGACTTGTTGGGAATGCCCTAGTTTTGTGGATACTGATATGGCTTAAGAAGCTGGCATCCGTGACTGACATATATCTGCTTAACATGGCAATTTCTGACTTACTCTTTATCTTCTCCCTTCCATTTGTTGTATACTCCATTAAATACCAGTGGGAATTTGGAGATGCAATGTGCAAAATCCTGTCTTCAGTATATTACGTTGGCTTTTTCAGCAGTATTTTTTTTGTAACAGTCTTAAGTGTGGACAGGTATGTAGCAATTGTCCATGTGGTCTTTTCACTCAAGGTTAGGACTGTACATTTGGGCATCATTATCGTTGTGTCTGTTTGGACATGTTCCTTTCTGTTTTCTCTACCACATTTTATTTTTCACAAGCTGAGTATAGACAATACAGTTAAATACTGTACTGTTTCTTTTCCAAAAGACAAAGAGGTGGCAATGACACTATTGTCCTATTTCCAAGTTAATATTTTTGGTTTCATAATCCCAGTTGCGGTTTTAACTTTCTGCTACACTCGTATTATTCTAAATTTACGAAACAGTAGGAGTAGGCAGAAAAAATATGCAGTTAAGTTGATATTTATAGTTGTTGCTGTGTTTTTTCTGTTTTGGACTCCATATAACATTGTAATATTTCTTAAGCTTTTAGAGGTACTTGGCGTATTTGACTCAAGCTTTTCAACTGGGTTAAATTCTGCAATGGACATAACTCAGACAATAGCGTTTGTCCATTGCTGTTTAAATCCTATCATTTATTCTTTTGCGGGGGAAAACTTTCAGAAGCATGTATTCAGAATGTTTAGCAAGCTCCTAAAATGCATGAAAGTAAATAAAGTACGTGGATCTTTCGAAAGCTCAGTTATAGACCGTGCATCTGGTACCATAAGGGATTCTCGATCTACATCTTTTACAGAATCTGTTGTGTGATGTGACCTGTACTTTGGGTTTTGATGTTAGTGGCAAAAAGAAAAAAAAAAGGATTGCTCCACATGTCTTCACCTCTAATTTTACTCTCAAGCTAGCCTGTATGTATAACTCTACTCTCAACCAGACTCTAAAAAATTAATCCAACCCCTAAATTGAACCTTCAACCTCTCCAACTAACACTTTAATGTAATCTGAAAACTTAATCCCTAACCGTTAACCTAAACTCTTACACATAACCATTAACCTTGCCCTAATGTTAACGGTGAACAACGGGTATACAGTATTCAAGTGACTCTGTTAAAAGTAAAAGAAAAAGGTTTGCCCGAATATATATGTGGTGGGTTGTGTGATGGTAACAGAAGCTATTTCTCTCATGCATATAGCTATTTTTCATTTATTATTTTTCCACTTCCCAGATTATGAATTGCTGTGATTTTGACAGTTTAGGACAAGCTGTACAGCACCTGCAGATTGATGAAGTAGATCTGAAGGGTAATCATTTTTGTTTTGTAATAGAGGAAGGGAGGGTTATAACCCTTGGCATTTTTTTCCTGCTATCTGTGTCCCATTGGGAAGACTTCACTTCACGTCCTGTTCAATAGCCACAACAGCAAGTGAGAGGAAATCCCTTCCAAATATAGGTTAATCCCTGGTAGTTGGAAAATTTCTGATACCTTTTTTGGTGGCAACTCAAAATTTGGGATTTTCTTTCACTTTGTGATGAGTAACCAGGACAAATCGAAAGGGGAAAATCTCCTCTAATGGGGACACAGACAAAAAAAATAAAAATCTTGACAGGTGTTCAAATTCCCCTTCACTCTATCCAAAACCTAAAAAAAAAAGTTTCTTTGAGTTGCACTTTAAGCATGTGAAGTTAAAATCTTAGGTTTCCCCTGAAAAAAAATGCAGATGTTAATTAGGGATTAGTGCATGCCTGCAGAGTTGATACCCGAGTAAGGTTGGATTTGCAACATGGTTGTTGAGTTTAATGTGCATTGAACACACTTCAGTTGACATGCAATTAACGTGTTGCATTGCTTTGATGTGCTTTTTAGGGGTCTAGTGCTGAACGACCCATATATGCCTTGTTTGGGTCACAGGAGTACATTAGTAAATGTACTCCTGTGCCCCAAAAGAGAACTTAAGCCAAATAGCAAAAAGTTAGGTTTTTAGTTCTCTTTTAAATCCGTTTCTTTCTACTAATCATTTATTTGAAAACTGTGTCTAATATACGTTGTGCTTAGGTTGAGCATTTTACTGTGAAGACCTCTATGACCACACATCTTTACACCTAGCTCAGGTAGATTGTACATTACAGGCTATGTCAATGGGGTCTATAGCATTTAGATTAGTCTTTAATTTAGGTCAAGGCACTGTACACACATGAAGATGAATATCTCATAGATAGCCATTTTAAAAGGATTAGCATTATTCAGTAAGCATATACAAAGTTTCAAACCTGTCGTGAAAGAAATAGAAGGGCTTTCTTTGCTGACCTTTACTGCTGATACAGATATGAGGGAGATGTCTTAGATTCAATGAAGCATCACAATTACTATTTGTGGAATAGTTCTTTCACAGCAAACTGTTTTCATATCTTGACTCTTAATATAATTAGTTGTTTGCTTTCTTGTTCAGTAGCACATACACGTTTTTCACGGTACCTTTTATATCTATGCAGCTACTCAGTGTGGTTATGTACAGCCTGAATTTTCAGTCTAGGCTACACAAAGTCTGATCCACAGTGAACTATCCAGATGGCATCATGTTATTTGGGGATGGGGATGTGGGTTGTATTGTGTAATGGACCTCTTCTGAGTGCTTTCAAAATCAGTACTTTTTTGTGTTTTGACATAAAATAAATGTGTAATTAGAAAATGTTGTTTATGTTCTTTTATTTAAGTTGTTAGGCTGTATTCATACTGTTGCAATGTGGGTTTTGTGTGTGGAAAAAGTCCTGCTTGCTGCTTTTTGTTAGTTCCCAACAAAAAAATGCATTACTTAGGCATTAACCGCTTCACGAAGGATAATGGCGACATGAATTCCGGACTCTGTTCAAATGTATACAGCCGGCGGCCGACTTTACAGTAGAAGCGATTCTGGCTGCTCCTTATTTAAAGTGTAACAGTAATACTAAGTGTCTTTTAGACCCCCAGTATCACCTTAAAGAGTACCTGTCACCACCAATATTCTATCACATGGGGGGCTTGTAAGCCCCCTATGTGATAACAAATCATTTTAAAAATATTAAATCAAATGTAAAAATAATTTTTTTAAACAATAAAATTCCCCCACAAGCACACACGTCGTCACGTAAACATGCATCGGGTGCGCCTACATACGAAAACTATGATTGCGCTACGCATGTTTAGTATCGCTGCACATGCCCGAGTGAGAGCAATAATGCTAGGGCCAATATTTAACTAAACTGAGGAACTGTGGGGGCTTTTAAAGTGTCGTCTATGGCCTTTTTGGGGTACTGAATTGTGTCGCCGTTTCACGGGTGCCCACAATTTTGAACTTGGACATGTTGGGTATGCATTTACTCGTTGTAACCTCCTTTTGTATTTGATTTAAAACATTGTTTTGGGGCATTTGAGTGCATTGTCACAAAATGTTTGGGTTTGACAAAGAGTTGCGCTAATATTGTGCAACATAAAAATTTGCAACTGCCACCATTTTATTCTATAGAGTCTTGCCTTTTTAGAAAATATATAATTTTTTGGGTAATTTTCAGGCCTAAAATGTGGATTATAAGATGTAAACAAAAAATGAAAAATAGGCCTCAGTCACAAAGAGGTTAATGTCACATGAAAGTTAGTCAGACTCTCTTGCAGCTTCCACTTGTACTGCAGTGAAGCTTGTCTAAAGCGATTTATTTTGGTGATCATAGCTGCAGCATTCAAATCTGTGTACTTGGGAACAGGTGAGCTGAATTTGTTAATTGCTAAAATCATAATTGTCATCCTCCAACACTGGATTTGCAGGAAAGCAAATCGCTTGCGAAGTGTATTCATCTGAACGGTACGGTGTGTAAATTTCTGACTTAAGCTGATAAATGCTTCAGGTTGTTCTCTGTTTTTTGTACTAAGGTCAAACCAGCGTCACAACTCTGCTCACCAGGCATCTTCTTGCGTCTTCCAACTCTTTTCTATAAACTGTAGAAATGTCATACCATTTGTACACCTGCAAAGCTTTCTCAGTTGCATTTAACACTAGATGGTCTAATTTTTCCTGGCAAAATAAAGTCAATGCTTTCAACTTTTGCACACATTAACCTTTAAGTCCTTCTTGCTGCAGGTAGCTCTGAGCATCATTCAATTAGGTTAGTACTGGGCTCCAAAAATGCAAGAATTAGAAAAATAATAGGTCATGATGCAAATTAACAGACTTTCTGCATCACCCTTGGTTTCAGAGGTTTCTGCTTGTCCATCTCTCAACACTTCCAAAGCTTATATTTCCTTGGCATACTTAGCAGGTATGCACACAGCTTCATGCTTTAAACTCCATCTTGTCACATGATTGCTTTACGTGAATTGTTTCTTGAAGACATCCCAACTATGGGTGGAGCTTGAGAAGAATATGTATACCTTTTCCACAGTTCCAAAGAAAGTAACAGGCTGTGTGCCAGTGCCAACTGCAGTCACACCAGCAAGATTGAGTGATTGTTACATGGCACAAACACTGCTTTGGGATCAGGGCAGACTGACCATTCGGGCACTAGGACGCTGCCAGAGGGCCAGCGACCAGAAAGGGGCCCCGTTCTCACCTGCTGTGTGCCGCTTGTGTACCGGCTGCTGTGCGTTGCTTATGTACTGGGCCGGTATTGATTTTGTATAATATTCCAGGTGCCCATTGTTGTGTGTAAATGATGTAATAGAACAGTACTGCGTTATATATAGAGCTGCAACAGTTAATCGATTTAGTCGATTAAAATCGACGATTGAAAACGTTACCAACGTTTTCGATCGTCGATTCGTCGGCTATCAATTGATTTCCCTGTTCGGGGCTCTACACGCGGCCTGAAGCACACGTCACACGCTGCTCACGTACCGCTGCGCCCGCCGTGCTCACAGGACACCTCCCACCGCACGCTGCTCCCGCCGTGCCCACAGGACGCATAAGCCACGCCCACCGCTGAAGCCTGTTCGCGGCTCCACACTCAAGCCCCGCACGCAGTGTCAGATGTTAAGATCAGTATCCGGCGGCTGGCGGGCCCCCCATCTCTGTGCCGGGAGTGTCGGATGACACTCACGGCGCAGAGACTGGGGGCCCGCTGGCTGCTGGATACCTGCTCTCTATATACACACAACTGGTCCCCGCACAGACGGTAACGTTTTTGGGTTATTGGATCAATCCCCAGGAAATGACCGTTACATTGCCAGGGGAAAAAGTGTATTTGCTGGTAGAGTCGCTGAGACTGAAGCTGCAGCGCGAAGTATCAGTCAGGTCAGTGATGAAAGTGGTGGGACTTATGACGTCCGCCAGCAGTTACCTGGGCGCAATTCCATTCAAGGACATTACAGAATTGTCTATTGAGGGCCTGGGGAAGTCGACAGGAAGACCTAGACACATAGTCCACATCACGGAGGAGACCAAGCAATCCCTCCTGTGGTGGATGGACTGTCGAAACCTCTCAGTGGGCAGGCTGTGGTGCCAGCCTGCGCCATTAATAGTCACGACGGATGCCAGTGCCTGGGGATGGGGAGCCCATTGCCTGGAGCACATTTGGCAGGATACCTGGGGGCACACAGTGTCAGGTCGTCAAACTGGAGAGAGCGAAGGGCGAGCTCTCTGCCAGTTTTGAGATGTATTAGCAGGCCACCATGTGGCGGTGGTCTCGGACAATGCCGCAGCGGTAGCTTATATAAACAAGCAGGGGGGCACGCGTTCGCATGGGCTGAAGGCATTGGCGACAGAAATTCTGTCATGGGCAGAAGGAAACCTCCTCTCCCTGACAGCGAGACATATCAAAGGCAGCCTGAACGAGCTGGCAGACTCACTCAGCCGAACAGAGCTTCACAGATCCGAATGGGCTCTGAACGCGGGGACGTCTGCCTGGATCACCAGCTTGTGGGGCTGCCCGGAGGTGGACCTCTTCGCAGCCGCCAACAACAGGCAGGTGGAACTATTTTTTTCCCTCTCCAGGAACGACGGGGCCCTGGGGGTGGACGCTTTGGCGCACCGTTGGAGGTTCCGTTTAGGTTACGCATTTCCACCACTGCAGTTAATTCCGAATGTACTTCGGAAACTCAGGGGAGAAAGAATGACGCTAATTCTAATAGCACCATACTGGCGGAAGAGGCCGTGGTTCACGACACTCCTCGAGGTTTGTGGGGAGGGGCCTCTGCTTCTTCCGCCGACGGCAGACCTGTTGGTACAGGGCACGGTGAAGCACCCGCAAGTACAGGCTTTAAATTTAGCTGCGTGGCTTCTGAGAGGGAGGTGCTGATGAACAAGGGGTTATCTGCAAAGGTAGTGTCCACACTGCTGCACAGTAGGAAACCGGTCACAGCAGCAATTTATCTGAAAGTGTGGAGAGTCTTTTCAAGCTGGTACAACAGCCAAGGTAGACCGACGGCCGACACGGTACCGTTGGTGTTAGATTTTCTACAGGGGGGTCTGGAGAAAGGCCTTTCCTGTAGTACACTGAAAGTGCAGGTTACGGCTCGGTCAAATTTTGTGGATGTTAGACTGGCAGAGGAACCTCTCATAAAGAGGTTTATGCTAGCTGTAGTCAGAATGAAACCCCCGAAGAGTAAGGTCGTGCCAAATTGGGATCTCTCGGTGGTATTGCAAGGGTTTCTCAAGCAGCCTTTCGAGCCCCTGGGGGAGTGTTCAATCCAGAACCTGACGATAAAGACAGCCCTCTTGGTAGCATTAGTTTCGGCTCGGAGAGTGAGCGAGATTCAAGCCTTCTCCATGGCTGATCCGTACTGCACCATCATGGCAGATAAAATCATTCTACGGCCAGACCCGGCTTTTTTGCCGAAGGTGGTGTCCACCTTCCACAGGACTCAGGAAGTGGTCATTCCTTCGTTTGCAACTAACCCTACCTCTGCTGGAGAAAAGGAATGGCAAGGCATTGACGTACGAAGTTGCGTCCTGGAGTACCTTAGGGTCACGAAACCGTGGAGACAGTCGACCCGCCTCTTTGTAGTTTTTGGGGGTCCCACTAGAGGGAACAGGGCCACTAAAAGCACAATAGCTAGGTGGATTAAAATGGCCATAACTGGAAATTACAAGGCACAGGGCTTGGTTTTACCAGTAATTGCCAACCCTGGTTTAAAACCAGCACAGAGTTATCAGGTAATCAACTCATGTTTTTTTCTTTATTTTATATGGAGTGTACACTCAAATCAGGTACCTGCATAACAGTGTGGTCAGCTGCGCAGCAGTGTGGTGCCCTAGGCTGGGTTACAGTGCACTGAATTAAAATGCAGCAGGTTTGAATGTTATCGCAGTGTCCAGCCCTCACACCTGTGTTGTGGTGTAAATGAGACACCTAGAAAACAATTTGTTTTCTATGTGTCCTAGTGGTGAGCTGCGTTGATCCGGTGGTGGTCACCGCAGTGAACACGCACACCCAGTCACATACATGTATGGGGGGGGGGGGGGAGATGTTATCAGGAAGCATGCATCCTGTTAACCAAAGACCAGAGCAAATAAACATAGAATTACCAATAAAAACCTTAACACATCAGAGATATAAGAAATACATAGTATATTATGATCTGTATATTCATAAAAGGTTCTGGTAGTGTGTCAGAAAACCAGAATCCACATTGTCTCTCCTTTATGGTGTTGAAATGTAAAATCATATGAGAGTCTTTAAAATTCCCTTTAAGCACTTTAATTATGAGGTTTTGAATGGAGTGATCTTTCTGGGAGAAGTGATGTCCTACTGGAGTGCAATATTCATCCTCTTTGTGGGTATTGATTGAGCTCCTGTGTAGGTTCATCCTGAGATGCAGCTTAAGGCTAGTTTCAACCAATGTAACAACCTTTGTCACAAACTGAACACTATCATGTACAGCACGTTAGCAGATGTGCATAAATATGATCCCTTAATGGTGTACATTTTGTTATTGTGACTAGCTGTATTTTTGTCACATATATGTTGGCAAAGTTTGCAGCCTGCATCCAGCTGTGCCATACTGTGTAAGCTCCTGTTCTGGGGGTCAGCTTCCTGCGTACCAATCTTTTTCTCAGGTTCGGTGTTTGCTTATAAGCCAGACTGGCTTATAAGCAATCACTAAACCTGAGAAAAAGTGCCACCAAGTTTGTTGACTCCAGGCAACTACATGGATAGTGTTTCTCCAGAACTACTTTTTATTTCTTTATGCCTTTGCAACACCATGATCATAATTGTTGTGACTGTATTCATCCACCTGAATTGTTGGTCTTCCATTTATTTTCCCTTCAACTTTTTCAAGCATAATTGTCTTTTGCAGCGAGTTGCTTCTTTTCATAATATGTCCAAAATCAAACTGCTTTAGCATCTGTGCTTCTAGTGAAATGTTGGGATTGATTTGTTGAAGGATCCATTTGCTTGTTTTCTTGTCCAATGTCCCTAAAATTCTTCACCAGCATAAAAGTTTAAAGCCAATGTCCAGACACAGTAATCTTTATCAATAGCTAAATGTACATTTAAAAAAAATGTAATCCTCTGGTTGTGTGTGTCAAATGTACAGATCACTTCTCTTTACTGTACAATTAATACATTTTGTATATGCCAAATCGTACTTCTGGCCCTCTGCTTAATGAAAGCTGCTACTCTCAAACAGGGAAGCAATACTGTCATTTATCTGCTTTTAGCTTTCTGGATGCATGTGAGCCTCTATGTATTGACATGGCACCTTACCATGAGAAGGGAGATAAAAAGCTAGCCAGTAATCCTAGATAGTCATGTCATCCACATGACTGACTGGTGCCCATAGGAGGCTTCCTGAGGGATGTTTGGGTGTGCCTCCTAGATACCCCTCCAGCTGGATTGTTATGAATGACTTTGGCAGTGCTTGTGCATCGGCTGCAGCTTAAGCCTTTCCCGAGTGTCGGAAAGACAAAAACATGCATAAGACACTGCAATGGTCAGTGGAGCAGTCACAACTGCTAACTAGATGGAGATCGAGGGAAGTGTGTGTGTGTGTAACACACACACACACACACACACACACACCACAATTAATCTGACACCATGCCTGATGAATAGCACTGTCCAGTTCTGTGAGATATGATGGTTGTGGAACCAGCTGCCTGATGGCTCTTTCAAATTCGCCCCACAAATGCTCAATAGGATTGAGATCTGGTGATTGTGGGGGCCCCCTAAGCAAGGTAAAGTCTCCCTCGCGTTCTTGAAACCACTCCTGCACAATACGAGCACCGTGGCATGGCGCATTGTCTTGTTGGAAGAAGCCATCTCCATTGGGATACGCCATCAACATGATGGGATGAACTTGATCAGCAACGATACTTTGGTATGTTGTGCTATTCAGACGTTGTTCCACATTAATTAAAGGGCCCAAATTATGCCAGGAAAACATGCCCCAAACCATAACACTGCCCCCACCAGCTTGAAGGGTTGTACTCATGCATGTGGGGTGCATGCTTTCATGCTGTTTCCGCCAAATTCTCACTCTGCCATCTGCATGATGCAACTGGAAACGTGATTCATCGAACCACATGACTTTTTTTCATTACTCGACTGTCCAATCCTTGTGTTCCTGTGCGAATTGGAGACATATTGCCCTTTTGCTTGCAGAGAATTGTATTAAAATTAATGAAAAACTACTCCTGCTACCAAGATTTTTTTTTTTTCTTCAAACAAGCTATGATATTGATTTCAAGTGAAATATACATATGTATTTGGTGATATTCATTTAGTTTAAAAAAAAAATCAGCATTTGTCCATGCTTGACTCTTTGGATAGTAGACAGTTATCTGAACTTTCCAGGCTGTTAACTCTTAGTTCCACTCTTTGCCTACAGGCTGAATATCATGTCCAGCCACAAAGCCTCTTATTGCTCATTGAGGACTATTACTAATTACTCGCTAGGGGCCTTCTCAACCTTTTAGTTATCCTGCAAAAACATGGAAATTATGATAAGATGTAAAATATATTTTCTAAGGATACATACATGATTGCTTTTTATACACCTAAACAAACATTATGACTGTGCAGATTACATGTGTCCTAGTTAAATGTGGCCAGTTAGATGTCGCCATGACACAGGAAGTACTGCTTTCAGGTAGAAGCGTGGGGCTTACGTAAAAAAGAACTGAGTCATCGATCTCAGTGATAATCAGGGAAGGGAAACATAGAAAATATATGTACATTACCAAGAAAGGCCACTAGATGGCAACATATAATAAAACATGGATTAGGCATGAGAAAATGGTTAGGCAAAACACACTATGTAAAACCTCTATCTACTAACAATGCTAATATTAACTGAGGCTATGCATCTCATATTCTATGCCCCATTGGGGCGGCACACTCAACGTCTGACATTGTAAATGTCACTATTTAAATCATGACGGTAGTTATGCAATTAACAGTGCAATTTGCTTTGATGTCTTGAAGACCTGAAAGACATAAAAGAGAACATACATAAAATGCAACAACAACTCTTTAGAGTCCATAAACTTTAACTTGTGACTCTGGACCTGAAAATAAGAAAGAACATATATACACAAGTCCAAATATCAGGCAGAGTCTGTGATGACCATCAACATAGCAGACCTTGATTGCTGAATAGTCCTTCAAGCGCAGTAGGTCACTCCATGAGAGGAAAACTTGTAAAGTTCCATAGTGATGATACAAGATAGTCTCTTTGGCCTGTTAAAGGCACTTCAAATAAGTCCATCCCTGGATGTGCATGGTGCACATAAGTACCTGAAGAGCATGGTTCTCATGTAACTCCAGCTGCAAAGTCTCCATGTGAAACAGGCACAGTTCCGATCTTCTGGGTGAGAAGAGTAGCCGGGATAAAGATTGCTGTAAGCTCTGAATCTGTATACAACTCACTGTTGATGAGTGGATTCAGCTTGGCAGTTGGATTGTTTCTAGCAATGTCCTGCTTGTCAAGGACACCTTGTATCTCTGTGCTAGAGATGTTCTGTTCTGCATTCTGTAGTAGAATTGGCTCACTTTGAGCAATGTCTTTTGCAGAAAGTGGTTGTTGGCATATATACCAATCCTGACAGTGAACATATGTGGGCTTTAGTGTGTTGGCAGTGTGTAGCATGGACTAACCTTGCAGCAGTGCGGTCAGGCCTTGTCCACTTTGTGAAGTGACAGTCCAAGACGAATCCTTGCTCCGATCTGGTTGCAAGGTTTTTGCCTTCAAGACGAATGTCTGGATCGTTGTCAGGATCTAGAAGACTGACGACATCAGTTGTTGCTTCTTCTGGATGATTCAGCAGGAACTCAGGACCTGTTGACCATGAAGAAATTGCGAAGACAGTGGCAGACACTGGCCTGGTAGCATGATCTGCAGGATTAACTTCTGATTGAACATAATGGCATTGTTCAGGCTTAGATGCTAACTTAGCTTTGCCAAACAGAAACCCTATGTGGGGTTGATTAGAAAAGTCTCTCACCTTGAGGTAGGCAACAGCTGCTATGGTCTCAGTAGATGCATCTGAGAAGATGTGAAGCTCTTTTCTCTGACTGGTAACAAGGGAAGCTGAAGTGTAGCGGCTTGGTATTTGAATTCAATCTAAGGCATGTGAAGATTGTTTCCAGGACTTCCACTTTGAAAGCTTGTCAATTGGTAGTGGAGGATCCCAATCTTTCATAGTCTTTGAGAGCTGTCTAAGTAAGGATTTACCTTGTATGGTGATGGGAGCCACAAATCCCAGTGGATCGTATACGCTGTTCACCGCTGACAGAACACCACTCTTGGTGAATGGCTTGTCTGCAGAGCTGACTTGAAAACCGAAGGTGTCTTTTAATAAGTCCCACCGTAGACCCAGACTTCTCTGTACAGGTGGCATGCCCATTCCCAGATTTGTTGATCTGTGAGATCTGGTCTCCTGCAGTTGAGCAATGCGGAGTTCTGCCTTATAATTAGCATTTTGCACTAAGAGATCCCTTGGTTCAGTGCATCAGTCCTGGTCAGTTCTGCTGAAGAGTCCTCTATATTAAAGTCCTGCAAGAAAGCTGTGTATTTTGCAGACAGCCGCTGGTAACGTTCATACGTAGCAGATAGGTGATCTATAGAGTCTCTTAATTCAGTTGGTTGATCATTAAAGTGTGACAAAACTGACATGCAGTGTGAAGTTCTGTCCCAGAGGTCTGACAGATTGCTGGAGAACTCATCTCTAGTGTATTCATAGTTTTCTCTGAGTTACTGTGTTGGTTTTATTGTACGTTTGGGCCTTACACTCTGTTCAGCAAAATCTGCAGAATCTGCTCCCTGTACGTCTGCGGGTTCAGAGACATGTTGAATCTGCGTTGGTTCAGCCATAAAAGAGTGTTCAGAGCCTTGTCTAGACATTTTCCACATTTTTGCAAAAAATGGTACTGTCTCTTTTAAGAAGACGAACCGCAGCTTAGACAGGTGGGGTAACACAGTTCAATGTAGAGAAACAGTTTTCAACATTCACATGAAGTGCAGTAAGCTTGTGCGACCGTGTGCTTACACAAGATGGCGGATGGCACTGATCTTGATTGCAGATTAGGCACACACATATACACAGCAGGCTCTAAGAATTCTATGCATTTTTCGACTATTCTGACTCCGATTGTTGTGATAGCGATATATCCCTTGTGAGACCTCTATGCCTGGCTTGTATAAGCAGATATACTCACTGCGTTCAATCCTTGTCAGATAGCTGAACTCGTCAATACCGTTTCATCCAAAAGAGGTGCTTTATTTTTACCATCAGGGTTACAGCAGATGATAGGAACAGCAGTTGAATGGTTTCAGTATTGTGCGGTCGAAAAATGATGCCTTTTCTATCGTACTGTGCAGATTACATGTGTCCTAGTTACATGTGGCCTGTTAGCTGTGGCCATGACACAGGAAGTACTGCTTTTAGGAAGAAGGGTGGGGCTTACGTAAAAAGGAACTGAGTCATCGATCTCAGTGATAATCAGGGAAGGGAAATATAGAAAATATATGTACATTACCAAGAAAGGCCACTAGATGGCAACATATAATAAAACATGGATTAGCCATGAGAAAATGGTTAGGCTAAACACACTATGTAAAACTTCTATCTACTAACAATGCTAATATTAACTGAGGCTATGCATCTCATATTCTATGCCCCATTGGGGCGGCACAGGGATGTAAATAAATATTTGACCACGGATGACGTAATGAAATGAAATGCAGATGAGCTTGTGGAGATGTTTTTGACACAACACTGTCCCCTGAGAATCGTGTTCTCCCTCAAGTAGGTTCTGACTTTGATGTGAGTGTTGCAAAATGTTTTGTGAATTTTTGTATATTAAGTGAATTAAAATAGTATTTTACAAAAAAAGTAAATTTCTGTCCTGAAATCAAAAGATTTAAGAGGCAGTTGTCTTGAGGGGGAGGACCGAAAAAAATGAATACATATGGGGTTGCCTCTTTATTTTATATAACACAAGGGCATCTTCCAATCGGCACTGGGGGAACCCTTAAAACGGGTGGATAACTTCGACCCTCTAGCTGTTTTGTCCCTCTAGCTCTAGTCCCATGAGGCATTGCAAGACTGACAGTTATAGGCATGACTCCCAGAGGTAGAGTTATGTTGAGAAAGCACAGCTGGGAGGGCCAGAGTTGACCCCCCTGTCCTAAAATCTCAACACACACTGTACTGTTCCCCCCTCCAATATCTTTATTTTGTAATTATTATTTGATTGTACTTTTTTGCGGTGTAATGTCCTTTGTGCTTTTTAGCGAAGGAAGTATGTTTTTGAGAGTTCTTTTCTTATGTGGTGAGCAACAGCTCACTATTTATTGCTAGCTTGAACATTGAGCAATAATGAGCCATGAGGTCACTGTTGATCACCGCTCCCCACAGGGATTCCCCCCTCCCCTCTTTCTGTTCCTCTAGCGCTCATTGGACAAGGGGATGGGTACAGCTGGCTCTAAGAGGCAGAGCCAGCTGTCAATCAGACAGCGGGGTGGAATCTGACAATATTTTTAGGATCTTTCCTGGCTGGGGAGTGGCTCTGCACTGTCAGCATATAGCGGGCAGTAGCCTGCTATATGCTGACTATGGGCACAGGAGTACATTAGTAAATATACTCCTGTGACCCAAAAGAGAACTAAAGCCACAAAAAAAGTTTGGCTATAGTTCTCTTTTAAACTGTACAGACCACCAAGCAGGATGAAATGATAGCTTAATGCCTACTGAACATTAAATGGCCTTCTGATATCCCCTGTTGCCCCTACAGTTCTTGGAAAGTGTCTGCTGATGATGCATTTATAAATGCTACCCCTTTAACAGCTAGCAGCTTACTCATTGTGTGGCTGCTGGCTGTAAAACATGCCCGTAATATCTACAGTCTTCATTAAGGAAACACAGTGGTTCTAGACCAAAAGTTCGTTGTCAGCTAAGACATGGTAATCACATGAAAGCTGAAGCCTTCATTCAGAAAATAATGTTTTCATTTTGCAGGTCAATGCAGCCTGTAAATTTGTTTTTATTAAAAAGGTGCCAAAGGAAATCCTTATGTTCTAAAGAAGAACAACTTATTTAGGTGGGCAATTTAGCCATAAAGCTATGGTCAAGATAATTTGCACTAATGCTGCTAAATTTCGCTTTGGCAGGTCTGCTTCAATGATCTCAAAGAACAAAAAAGTTAACATTAGGCCACAATGTGCGTACTCTTTAATAAATACTGTATATAATCAAGTAGAGGTTTAATAGATTGTGAAGTAAAAAATACTTGATATGCCATTGATATTGTTTAACATGTGAGTTCACAGACAAAGTAGTGTGTAAGTGCTTGCTTTGCATTATCGGGTTATCTATCAAGTCATGTTTATGACTTTCTGAGTTGGAAATACACCTTGTTGATTCTTTCTGAAGTACAGCAATATTTTTTGTCATTTAATTCAGTTGACTTTGTTTCCTGAAGGTAATAGAATTAGATTTTTTTTACGGAGGCAGAGAATAATTGTGTTAGCAATTTCCTCTGTGGTAAGTATTTCTGCAGTAATTCACTTTCAGAAAAGCACTCAGTGTTCCAGAGGAGTTCTAAGGGGGCAATGTGTTCAGTATCCCATCATTATGCATTAGTTCCCAATTCATCATCAAAGTGCTGATCATAATGAGCCATTTGGAATTCATCACGATTGGTATTAATATATCCATATGTTGGGTAGCACAAATGTAATTTACATTGGTCCTTAGAAATTAAAATTGCACTTTTACAACCTTATGCATTTATCTCAATTTTTGCTGGCGACTAAAGAAGGTCATTGGTAGATAGTTCAAATTGTTAAGCAAATTAAAGCCAGGAGATGTTTTAAAATAAACCATGGTGCCTAGGCACTTGAGAAGATTAATTTAATCCAGTAATACAATTCTAAAATTGCCAGGATTCTAACTATTTTATTGTATAGGTTCTGGGTTTGAAAGTGATTCTAGGGTATACATGTAATCCAGTCACCAAACCCTAAGTGCATGTTTTCTTCTCCCTTTGTATGTGCACTATACAGTATTTCCAACAATATTGCAGCCAATTAGAAATAGAAGTGTTGCAGACACATAATGCAGAGTTGCCATATCTAATGTGAAGAATATCACAAGAGTTGCTGAAAGCTTGAAAAATAGAGGGGTGTCCCTGTCAATTCTGGTTCAGCCCTCTAGCTGTTAGGGAACGACAAGTCCCATAAGGCATTGCAAGCCTTCAACAACCACATTGATGACTTTCATAGGCACGGTCGGATTTGTAATTTCACCACAGCTGGAGGGCCAGTTTGACTACCCCTGGTCTATGCCAACTATTTAAACATTTTCACACCTCTAAAGTGACCGTTCCAATTGTTTTGTCCAAACTGCAAATATGTCAAGCTCTCAAGATTTTTTTTTTTTTTTTAAGTTGACAATTAAGTATTTTAAGCTTATATCCACTTGAACCTCTAAAATTGTCACACCCAGCCTTACTCTCATCCTCCAAGCCAAATTATAACCATTGTAAGCAGGGGAGGTTTAATATTTTTTCAAACTGAATATTATGCTGAGGTTTCTGTTCTACAGATGTTGCCTCTATCAGGGAGTTTTCTGAAATGTTATTTGCAAATTGAGATAGATTTGGTCTTCCTGCTCCTTGAAAAACTGCAGGGCTATCATTAATCATTCTTAAACCAAAGTATGTAAAGCAGTCCCAAACCCAGTTGTCTATAATGCAGCTGACTGCTTGAGTCATAATTGTTTGGTGCTAATACACCACCTCCTTCCATGCTCTCCTCCAGGACTTCTCCAGGGCCTCTCCCACCCTCTGGAACTCCACACCACAATCTGGCTGCCTTTTAGGTGTTCCCTAAAAACTCACCTCTTTAGGTCAGCCTATTCTACCGCCTCTTGTGACATTAAAGTATCAATCCCCCCCCCACCCCCATGTTGCTGTAAGGACTTACCTTAAATGATGCTTCTTGATCGGATAATCTTATTTTCACTTATATTCTTGTATTCACCAGTCCCTCCAGCGCTGTTGCCAGTCTCTAATCCAGCGCAGACTGCTTTCTTTTCTATCCCATGGTGTCTGCCGATGTGCACGCTCCCAGCTGTGTGCATTCAGCTTCACTGTGTCTCTCCTCTTCACCCCACTGAAGATCTCCACTATGCATGCAGCCTGCCCCATCATCCTGCACGGCTGCTCGAGAAGCTTCAGATCTTCAGACGGAAGCAAGCGGCAGAGATACAGGTAAGCTTTTACTTTTTTGGTATCCAGCTCTATCAGCCCCTCCCCATCAGTTCCTCCAGTCAGTGCTGGGTGATCGGAGCGGGGAGGGGGGGAATCCCTGCAGGGAGCCGTGACTGTCAGTCTCGGCTCTCAGCAGGGGGATGATCAAGAAGTGAGCGAGTGATGGTATGTGTTCTCTCACTTTCCGATCTATTGAGCCAACGTGTAACAGTTTCATTGTCGCACGTCTGTTCGCACTATGAGGATGAGTGATTTTCACTCACATCATAGTTCTCCTTCAAGTATACTCTGGAGTAAAAATATCGGGGTCTGCAAATAATCTAGACATTGTGATGGGAGAAATTACAGAAAAATTACAGAAAAAATTAACCAAGGAAATAAAAATATGTATCCATGTTTTCCACCAAATTTAAAGGAGAACTATGGAGTAAGTGTTTTCCATAGTTCCCCTTAGGGTCATGGGAGGACAAACTAGTGTCCTCCTGTGACCCAAAGCTCAGTATATCACGAGCTACAGCTTGCGGTATACTGAGACCGCTGCAGTCAGAACAGATCCCAACATTACTGTCGAGATCCACCCAGCTGCGTGAGTGACAGCTGGCTCTGCCTATCTAGAGGCAGAGCCAGCTGCACCCGCCCCCCTCCCCGTTCCGCCAGTCAACGCTGGAGGATCGAAGCGGGGAGGGGGGGAATCCGTGCATGGAGCCGTGAGTGACAGTCACGGCTCTCTGCTGGGACATGATCGACAAGTGAGCGAGCGACGGTATGCATTCGCTCACTTCCTGATCTATTGAGCCGACGTGTGACAGTTTCATTGTCACACGTCGGCTTGAACTATGTGGTTGAGTGAAAATCACTCGCCTCATAGTTCTCCTTTTAAGCCTTTACCTGTCTTGAAACAAATGTATAATAAATTGGAGCTATACTAAAATAATATAAATAATACAATGTGTGGAACAGAGACATTGTTTAAAAAAAAAGACAAAACACTCTGGGACGTGGGGGAGGGGGCGATATAGGGAGAATAAGGCTTCAGAACTCAAGTGGTTAACGTGATGGGTAAGCTATGTTGGCCAATAGAAAGGATCAGGAGGTGGGAAAAGTAATTCTTTTTTTTTTCTGGACAGTTTTACATGCGACTTCAGCTGCTTATGGTATATCTATGGCTCTCACTGAGGATAGCCTCTGCTTATTCATAGTTTCCATTGAAAGCTGGCAAATAAAACACATTTGTATGTTGGTGCAATTAAACTATTAAGATTGTATCTTTTGTCATTAAATTAGGCTTTCTACTGCCTGCATTTTGGCCATTGATAAATTACTAAACTTACAAAAAGGAAAGAAATAAATTTATGGCATGTCAATCCTGCATATGAGATGCCTGCAAACAGCAGTCTGCAATTGTAGATATTTTTCTGTACACTTTTAACTGCTTATTAGCATACAGAAAAATGTCACACCTCAGCAGCCATTTTGTGAGTTTGCATTGAATAAGAGCAGTCTGCCTTTTGGGCATAGAGAGGACAATTAACACTTCTATCGGTATGTGAAAAAATGTACTATAGGTTGTAATTATGTTTTAGATCTCGCTCATCCAGATTACTTTACAGCAAAATTATTCTAATTTATTAATGAGCATTAGCATGAATAAATATTAACAATACTGGTTTCTTAGATGAAACCTTTGTGCTAAAAAGGTGGTAGAGTTTCACTATATTATCTACAGTAAAATCTCTTTGGTGAGTAACAAAGGAGGTGGTGGTCTTCTCCAAAAGGTGTAAAAATGCAAAGTAGTGATTAGTAGTAGGGGTCTTATGGAGCCACCCTTGTGTGTACTAGTAAGCTGTGTGTACTCACACACAGGCACAACAAGGCAAGCCACCCCCCTCCAGCCTACTCTAAACTAGTAGATAGTTCAGTTAATTGTGTCTGTGCTGTCCCTTTGATATTACGTGATAGGAAGTCAGACAAAAGACGTGCGACCGTACAGTAAAAACGGTTGCACGCCTGTCATACACTTTGCGATTATCGTACGATCGCTGGATTTCCCGCGATTATCGTGCGATAATCGCACAGTGTATGGGCACTTTTACCAATACTGTCAGGTCCTCTCTCCAGCCCTAGCCTGTTATTTCTCTATCAGGCAGCAGCCGTAGGTGACGGCATAATCATCTTTCTTACGCTGCTTTATACTCCTATCAGCATGTTTCTTGTCGGCACATGTGCATGCAGCACACCTGATTGTCTCTGCTTTCCTCCCTCTCTATCGCTCTCTTTCTCCCCCTTTCCCCCATTGCTGCTGTGCAAGGTATTGCAAGATGCTAATATACATTGAAATTACACTAGTCACATTTAAAGAATATCTAAAAGAATATCTAAAGTCTTAAGTTGGAAAGGGTTAAAAAACCCCATCAGCCTGACAAATTAACACTTTTACTCAGTGACGGTAGTCATTAGGACAAATAGGGTAAGTTTCCCCAGCAAACTGTAAAAAATACTGACAAGTGAACCCCTAATCACTGTTTTGGTTTAGATAAACTTTAAAGATTGTTCATGAATCCAGAGCTGCATTAACCCCTTCATGGCCAATGCCTTTTTTTTGTTTCACTTTTTGCGCCCATGTTATATTTTAGGCCTGAAAATGATTTCAAACCCCCCAAATATTACATATTTTCTGAAAGCCAAGACCCTGTAAAATAAAATGGCGGCTGTTGCAAATGTTTATGTTGCATGATATTAGCGCACCTTATTATCAAACCCCAAAATTTAGTGAAAAATGCACTCAAGTTTAATTTAGTGCTCCAAAACACAATAAAATAGAAAAGATGAGGTTACGAGTAAATAGATACTCAACATGCCCAGGTAAAATATTGTGTGCGTCTGTGAAATGGTGACAACATTCAGTACCCCAAAAAGTCTGTAGACTTATTTGAATGCCCCTACAGGTCATCAGTTTTGAGATGCACATCAATATTGGCCCTAGAATTATTGCTCTCACTCTGGCGTGCGCGGTGATACTCAACATGTGTATCGCAATCGTTGTTTTCATACGTAGCCACACCTGACGTGTGTTTACGTTATGGCGCGTGTGCTTGCAGGGGTGGGGGACTTTAAACATTTTTTACAATTATTTTGACATTTCTTTCATTTGACACTATTTTTAAAAACTGTTATTTTTATGTTTTTTACTTTAATTGCTAAAACATAAGGGGGCTTGTGGGCAGTTTACCAGCCCGGAGAAGCGATCTGGCGACAGCGGAGTCTGTTTAAACGGGCCCGGTGCAAATGATGCACTATGGACGTCAGTGGTCACTAAGGGGTTAATGAATGTCCTTTTTATCTGTGTTGAGTTGGGCTTTAATAATGTGATCTGACCCACTCCTTCCTCTATTCCGTCCACATGTTGCTGTTGGCCCTTCACTATAATGGGCTGCTTTACAGGACATTAGGGAGGTAATAGGAGGGAATGGGCCTATGCTTATTACTGTTGGAATGTGTTGACATTTGCATATGAACACTCCAGGATGTTGAGGCCACTAGTTTAGATAGTGTTCAAAACGGTTTACTATAAGAAATGTGCTATCATTTTTGTTCATGCAAGTGTGTGTGTGCGCGGTGTACCAACACATTGATTTAACATATTCAAGTACCAAAAAAGATTCAGAAAAATGAACACGCCTCTTACTCAAATATTCCCAAACTAAGTTGCAGTGTTTAAAATAAGCAGTTCTAGCATATCAGTACTTTTGCTAGCTGCTGTTAACTAAATTTCCAGCTATTCATTGAATTTAGATGTTAGAAAGATATATCAATCGTGATAAAGATATCTTTCTAAAATGTGTTTAAAGGTACCCTTAGTGATTGTCCAGAATCTGATTTTGAAGGTTGGGATACCAATGACCACGCATCATAACCACTAATGCACCATCGCTAGAGGAATTTGTAGTTGGCCATGTGGTAAATTACAATGCTCTAGAGTCTGTGCACGGATAACATGGCACTATTATCATGCAAGGATTCATGTGCGTGTTATTATGAGGTGACCAAATATTTTTGACATAAAATGCATAAGGCTTCCTACTTGTGTTTCCCTGAGTTATGTAATCCATTGTACTGATGGTCTAAATGTAATTTGTATGTTAATGTTCTTGTCTGTTCCTTACCTGCACATTTTTTTTCTAAATATGAGCCACAGCACATTTAATATTGCATTATTCTTTTTGACGATGAAATACTACATTCCTACAGTCAGTTCCTGTAGCACAATTAAACCTTCAGCATGCCTGTTTAGCATTTTGTGAAATCTGCAGGGAGGCTTTTGAAATTACTTGTGTAATAGCCTGCTAGTTTTCACTGACAAGGTCGTTATTAAGCTGTTTATGCTGTACTGTACATTTTCATCTTCAAACCAAACATGCTGTAATCTGATATGCTTTGATAATCTACAAAACTACAAAACAATTATGATATTTACTAAAAATCTGTATTGCAGACTCACTGGAAAATCAAAGTCAAATGGGATTTTTGCAGAGAAAAAAAAGAATTTATGATGAAAAGGAATTTTTGAATAAAGTTGGGGTTGTTGGGTTGAAAAAAAAGTGTTTAATATTGCTTGATTGCGAAATAGAAAAGTGGACAGTGCTTTTTTTCCCCCAACAGATATACATTATTTTTATGTCTGTTTGTTTTTATTTCTTTTTTCTTTTTTTTAACTGTAGAGTTGAGATGCAATTTTCAGGTGATTTATCTTAAAGTGGGCCTTTACTTTCTTTTAAGACTGCATGAATATTACCAACTTGTCTCAATATAGAGTAGCAATATAATATTTAAAAAAAGGTATACCTTTAACCATTTGCTGTCTGGAAGGTGTATTGAAACCAGTGGACGGCTCATTCTTGAGTGCAAGCTGCCATTTTTAAACATTTGTACTGCTTGCTGATGTGTACCCTATCATGTGCACAAGCACTGCACTGTGAGCGCATTGTCCAATGGGCAGTGCAGTTCACAAAATTAAGGTATCAAGCCAATAAAATTGGCTCTGCATCACATGATCACTGTGCAAATCACTTTGATCATGTCAGGGGTTCCGGTTTGCGGCATTCTCTACCTTTTTACTCCTATACCATTTGGATGTGAATGGAAACAGTTTTACACTGTGATTGTCAGCAGCACCTGTTACCAGTGTTAAAAAGTACCAGTGTCAACCCCAGTCAGTGTCCAGTTGCCATCAATCCCAGCACAGGTATCACATTGTATCAGTGTCATCACCAATCAGTGTTTGATTGCCAGCAGTACTAGTACAAGTGTCTTCAGGTACCGGTTACAACCAGCAGTGTCCTGATTGCCAGCAGTACTAGTACGTTATAAGCTGGTTCTGTTATAGCCACTGCCAGAAGTAACAGGACCTGTGTCCTTGCAGTCACAACCAGTGTCCTGATTGCCAGCCGTACCAGAAGAAGTGTTGGAAGGTACTGTTACAGCCACAGTCATTGTCCTGAATGCCAGCAGTACCATTGTTGGCCACAGCCACTGTCCTGATCACCAGCCACACCAATAAAAGTGTCACCTAGGCGGGCAGAACCAGTGTCTTGCCAGCCAGTAGCAGTTTCATACAGTGCCAGTTTCAGCCACAGTTGGTGTCCTGATCATCAGCCAGCACTAATACCAGTGTCATCTGGTATGAGTTCCAGCCACAACCAGTGTCCTGATTGCTAGCCCAATCTAGTACCAATGTCCTCTAGTAGCAGTAAGACACAACCAGTCTCCTGATCGCCAGCCACCACCAGTATCAGCGTATGAACCTGGTAATGGAAGGGTTTTTTAATGGCCTCCTCCTGATTAAAAAGATGAAGAGGTGCCTGCTAAAATCAGGTGTGCTGCGATACCAAACCAACTGAAATGCCGCAGACAACCACCAACAGTGTAATACATCATGATGAAGTGGCAATCACTGGTAGTGGGGTATTCCAATATCCGCCAAAAATAATTATAGTCCAGAGAGCCCATACTAGTGTCTGAGGCACTTTTAAATCCTCTGTGGCTACCCTCTGCTAATTCAATAGAGCCTGTCACCTCTCGTCCCCTGCGTGTGATCACTTCAATCTGATTGTCTTTCCCTCAGTGAAGTTTCTTCCTCCATAGGATGTGTCTCTACTTTTCTCCAGTGGGATCTGTCTCTGTGTGTGGCCTTCAGCATCAAAGGTCAAATTTGGCTTTAGCTATTCTTTGAAGCCTCTTGCCTCGTACTCCCAAGTGAAGATCTTTTTTGCAGGCAAGTCAATCATGAAGCATTTCTTAGACACTCCCTAGTGATGCCTTGGTATCTAAACCTGGTTCTGTCGGGCCTTCAGAGGATTCCCTTTGAAATTATTTGGTATATTTTCTTGAGTGAACTCTCAAGATTCTTGTGGCTATTCCACTAGAAGGGTTTCCGTGCTGGTGGTCTTGTCTACTTTAAGTGGAATATAAAGTGTTACACAAGGATAAGGTTGTCTTAAGGCCTACCACCTCCTTTCTGCCCAAAGTGGGCTCTTCCTTCCACCTTAATCAGGACATTGACCTTGCACCAAAGCACGCAAAGGTTTTTTTGTCTCTCTATTGTTTTGGCTGAGATGTGAGTGGTAAGCATTGATCTCTCAGCTGCAGCTTTCTTTCAGCAAATGTCCTCTTTGTCCTTCCTAAAAACTTTTACAGAGGGCTCCCTGCTTCATGATCTGCCTATAACGATTGCCTTGGCTCAAACACTTGTGCGTAAATGTCAGCTTGAGCTATTATGGAAGTGGCAATGGCTCTATGTGCAAGAGACAATGGTTGTGTATGAAAATGTATTTTCTAAATGTACCAAACCCTGCATTTTGGTTAATTATAAGATTGTACGCTCTCATGAGCAGCGTCCGTCTAAACCTTTTGTATGGTATTGTATTGTAATTGCCCCATATGTTGTAAAGCACTGAGCAAACTGTAGGCGCTATATAAAACCTGTATAACAATCATTTACTAGAACAGTTCTGGCATATATTGCATTGCCAGTGTTCAAATACTGAAATTTTTAGAAGTTTTGCTTCTTCGTCTGATAAACCATTACTAAAGTAGCAATGCACATTGTGACAAGATGATTTAGAGCTTGTGTTTACATGAACTGATTTTAAAGTCACAGCTGCGTGACCGTTAAACCTGTCTTTTATACTTTAATAAAGGTTAAGATCAGTTGATAAAGTGTCTTGCACTTTTCTTTGTCATCAGGGTGTACTTTTAACCACAGAACATATGGGCAGTATCATGAAGTGGAGTAGAACCAGAGGGTGGCAGCAATAATTAGTCCGTTCACAAAATGTTCATTCAACTGAATCCAAGCTAAATGGTTATTCATAAAAACACTGTTTCTTGCATTTCAGAGGCAATCACTAAACTCTACAAGGAGTTTTTTTCATTTGTTGTGGCATGTTGTGACATGGTATTGTGTATCAGATATGCTTGGGGGGGGCTCTGGGGGTGGGGAGGGATATAAAAATATAAGTGGTCATTTGACCAGTTGCTGGAGCATTGATCACCTGATCTTTTACCTGTGATCACATACACCGTTGGCAGATTGAGAGAAATCATTACATTCTCCCATCCATGCTAAACAGCATGGATAGATGAATCCCTGCTGCTGGCTATTGGATTCAGCAGCCGCTGCTCCCCAAAATGTGCCTGTACGTGATTGGATGCAGGCACTTAGACCAAAAAAATTCCACCTGGTTCCTTCAGCAAAAGTCAATCAAAATATTTTTTTCTAATTGGGTTTTGCCAATAGTGTGTTCACGGCTCAAATTTGGGTCCATCCTGCTGGAAGCAGCCGAAATTGGAGCAGTGTATTGCCAGCTTAATCCATTCCAGCACTGGGAACATCTTCAAGAGAGCCCAGAGCAGAGAAAACTCTTCACCAGTAATAGATGCTGGTTGATGCTTTGAATATTCTCCCTGTAAATTGCATTTTGCAGTGCTCTGGCGAAAATAAATGACCTTCACGTTGTTCACGCTTGTGCAGTAATTTGCCGATGGCTCTTTGTTGTCACTGGACTGTGAGTGATCGTTGATGGCCACTTTTACATGCATACTATTTTAGACAACTAGTGCTAATGAAAGTCGATTTTTTTTTTCTCAGCCCACTGATTTTATAGTCTCAGACCTGGTTCATCAAATCACATAAAATGTAATTTAGTTTTATGCATTTAATATTTTCTTATTTTTTTCTGTGTACTTGAGTATTATGCTTTTACTTATGCTCTTGGTAATCTGTTTAATTTTTAAAAAAACTCACCCTGTTAATATTAAATATTCTTTTACAGTAAACTACAGCAGCGGTGGCATGTACTAATTTAGGCAACTCAAAGCATAACACTAGCTAAAAATAACCAGATTAGAATTGATAGCCCAGTAAAAGATAAAAAACAAACAAAACACTTCTGCTGCAGTATTCTTTTTCAATCCAAAGATTTCCTCCACAGTACGTTGTTGCTAGATGTCCTATGTCTGATGGCTAGCATCGTTTAACCCAATTCCTCTGAGCCCTGGTCATCCTGGACCTTTCCCAAGCCTGTTTGTTACTGGACAGTGAATGCGGCAGAGTGATGAACTCATCTCGGTTACTCTTTGGATCAGCATGTGATCTGATTGGCCCATTGTATTGCTTCTTTCTCTGACACTCCGGCTCTGCTATAAAAGGACTGCAAGAGGCATAGCAAGTCAAATTCACGTATTTATACTAGGGATGCACCGGTACTAATACAAGTATGTCTTGATTCTGGGCATTTTCATGAGCAGGAGAGTGTGTAGCTTCATATTCTGCATTGCTGTATATTGCTGGGATTTATAGTACTCTATTGCTGGTATTATTCTGCATTGTTTAATGTATTGCTGGGATCTGTAGTCCTTTGTAGCCGGTGGTATTCTGCATTGCTGTATAATGTTTAACTGTGATTTGTAGTCCTCTTTAGCTGATGGTGTTTTGCATTGCTGTATAATGTATTGCTGGGATTTAAAGCTGCTCTATAGCTTGGAGTCAGTGTCAGAACTACCAACGGGTCCCTGGCGCTCTGTTGCTGTCCTAAAATCATTAGTCTGTATTGTTTTAGCAAAACTGTCACATGATTGGTAAATGTTATCGGCGAATGCTTCAGGAAAAATATCGTTAGTCTTGAAAAAAATGGCATTGGCGCATCCCTAATTTATACTCGCATTTTAAAATAAATAACTTTATTGATAAAACTGAATAGGACAGGCAGACTCGGAGATGAGGGTAATATGCAGGTGTCGGGTACTTGGCCCCTTCCAGAGCTGAGAGAATCTTCATATAACCCCTCACTCTCCCAAGAATCTGCAGTTATTTTTGCCAGTGTCCTTGGGTGATGGATGTCTCCTATAGAGGTCCAAGGTTGGTGTGATCCTGTTCCTGAATTTGGCATTGTGCTCAACTGAAGTGAGCGAAGTCGATGCTCTGGAGGCCAACCCCCTTCCTTCATTGGAATGTCTGACATTCCTGGTGGGTGAGTCTCTGGTCCATTTCGCTCGGGTCTCTGCTCACTGGGTGGCTGCTGGATATTTCAATAGCTGAACTGTGTGTCTCTCCTCCTGTTTTTCCCCAGGCTTCACCATCCCTTCTCCCCACACTATCCCTGCGTTCCCTTGGAATAAAGGGTAAGTGTTGCTGGCTGCTCTGGGGTGTGGCAAAACTGCGGGCACCTAGGGGACCGGTGGGGGCATTAGGGAAGCATACAAGAATGCTTGCAAAATGCCCTGCAATTAGGGGTGTGTGTTAAAGGGCAAAGTGATGTAGTAAAGGGAAGTGACCAGCAGGAGTTACAGTAGCTTGGCAGACTTGGGTCATACAATTCTGGGTGTTGCTCTACTGCTTGAATTAGCTGTGCAACACTTATTTCTGACATAGTTCAAGGTAGGAGCTGTCTTTTTTTTTTTGTTGGGAAAATGCTAGCTATGACGTTCACAATACGCTGGCTGTGTGCATACAGGAAGTGTCATCTGCAGCTGCTCTGTCCTCTCCCTCACATCCCAGTTGTTTCTGGGATTACAAAACCTCCTATACTTCTCCTGAACACCTGTGCAACACTTCTTAAATGCCTGAATAATGCTCAAGGGAGCATTGACTAAGCGTTAAAGGGCAGTTCAGTATACTTCAGTGTAGGCATTATTCCAGCCTAATGCCTCCAGAATGTGACATGCACTCTATTTTTTGACACTAACACCCATGTGTGAACTGTGGTGTAATAATAATCCGCACTCAGGACTTCTATAATTTGGCAAAATGTAAAGCTGCTATGCTCAAAGCATAATTGCTTTTGTATGGGATAACAGTTTTTTTGCATAGCGCTAAATATCTAAGCTCCTTGCAATGTGAATTACATAAATGTGCAAATGAACAATCAACATAAAAACATTGTGTACAGGTATTCTTCACTTAACGACCGAGTTCCGTTCCTACAACCAGGTCATTAAACAAATTGGTTGTTAAGTGAGGAACTCTATACAGTACTGTACTGCATTAGTACAGTACTGTATAGTGTTGCAGATGTACAGTACTGAACAGTGTACTGTACATCGGGCAATAAAATACTCACCGAAACCCGCAGTGAAGAACGGAGCACATCACTTCCGCCGGCGAGACATCACACTGCCGCTGCCACGTTCCCGTACGTAGGGTCGGAGGTCTGTCGTAAGTGTGAGTGGTCACAAAACAGGTAAGTCGTAAAGCGAGCAATGTCTGTATAGAAAAAACTTTGCTGTATACCAATCTTTGTACTTCAACCGATAAATCACAATAGTACCAGCGCATCAATGTGTTACATAATGTGGTATAATTAATTTCTCTGTATGACAGTTCAATTACTCCATAAATATTTCATAAATCGCATATAAAACTGTGTGACTGTAAAAAGTGCAAAAATAGAAGTGATCTTAAATTGCAATAGTCCCAAATCCAGCCCGATATAAAGTGCAGAACACTATGCTCCAAATAAACACCGTGTTCCAAATAAAGGTGGCCATACACTGTACAACCATCGCAAGACCTTAGTCTTGCGATGGTTGTAAAGGGATTAAAAAAACGTACGATCTTCCCATCTTGGACGGGCAGATCGCACTCTCGATCATCGCAAGCCACGCCCCCCTGAGGGACGGGCTTGCGATGACGGTAATGAGGGGCGTGCTTACGCTGACTGCAAACGGGCAGTGTGCGCGTGCGCACACCGGCCCGTTCGGCAGTTGTCGAACCAGCAGGCCACCAACTCGCCGAGAATCGTACGATTCCCGGCGGGTTTTCAAACATGCTGGTTCGATGGAAGACGTGCGACCGTACAGTAGAAACGGTCGCATGCCTTCAATAAATACACTGCACGATTCTCGTACGATCGCGGGATTTCCCGCGATTCTCGTACGAGAATCGTGCAGTGTATGGGCACCTTTAGTGATCCCCCTCCTCATGCCGAACTGAGCCACTAAGGAAACTTACAAAAATGATTTGACTGTTGAAAATAGTCAACAGCAGCTTAATTGTAGTGATGTAAACCTGGTCCCAAACAATCGTTTATCTAACTTCTCTAGTACTTTCAGGATCCCCCAGGTGATCATAATTCCAGTATCTTCAATAACATTCCTGATTCAGTGACACTGTTCTGGATTACACAAGCTAGTGGAAGGAGCACATCGTTTAGTTGCTGGCTGAACTTTAAAGTTTTTTATAATGTCTTTGTAATTAACTGCACAATGAGCAATTATTATCTTTTCAGGGAACTGTTCTGGTATAAGTTCATGGTTGCTAAAGCGACCATGAGCTAATAGCAGAACAGTTAAAGCCACCGATGTAAGGCTTACTCAGGTGGCCAGCTGATAGCAGTTGCGTTCTGCCGTTAGCCTTTACGTCGGTGGTCGCTGTACTTTTATTTCAAGCATAATACTTTTATATGCAGTGCATTACATCTTGTAGTATCAGCTACTTCAGGCACTGTTCAATATACAGCTTTCTTTTCACTGTGCTTTTTTCACTAGAGGGCAGCTCCAAGACTCCAGGTATCTGTGACAGTCAAAACAAACACAAGACCGTCCTATCTAATTGTAATCACATTTTATTAGAAGGTTTAAAAATAATCTACTCACAAGATAGAAGTATTCAAGCGTGTATTAAATTCCTCTCAGTAGGGGCAGGTAAGCCCGTTTAACATAGCATTGTCCTTCCTCTCTGCCGGTTCACCCCTGCCTTCAAGCCCACTATCTGGTTAATGTGTTTCAGGGGCACGCCCTCTTCCTGACTTTGAATGTGTACGACTATTTTACATCTCTTGGTGGGGTCTCAATGGAAAGATCTGAAAATTAAGATCTATTACAATCGATGGGTACGTTGGAGTACTTGCTGAACTGCTATCCAATTTCTAGTATAGTAGTTTGTGCTAGATATTCTGATGGGTTTGTAAAAGTGGAAACTCAAGGGCAAAAACCACCATATACATTTGAGTATCTTCTAGAAATTACTACTTATACAGTGCAGTTATATTCCTTCATAAGTGTTTCATTCAAATAGATGCAGGTGCTAACCAGTTTCCTAAAAGCAATCCTGTTTGTACAAACCTTAAAAAGCTTCCTCTGCTACACAATGCTGGGATAAATCTCCTCCTTTTATTGCTCCTGTAATAGTGAACTTCAGTCCTGCAGACTAATTGCACAGTTTATTAGCAAGGGTGGCCATCTTGCATATGCAGACATAAGCATTTAGTACTTCCGTCCAGCCGGATAAGTTTGTTCACAAATGATTACATCTTCACTGCAACACTGTGCTTCACGTAAAATTTGAGTCTCACACCTTAGCAGATGAATGGCCAAATGGAGATAGTGTTCAATGGTGCAGCACCGCAATACATAAGTATCACCTGGGGGTTCATATTAACAGCATCTTCTTGCTGTTTAGCTGGTAAACCTGGCTATTTAAAGGCATCTGTTTCCTGAGGATTAAGTCCCAATTAAATTTTGCATGCAATTTCAAATCAATTTAGGAACCTGGCCTAACCCTTATAGGCTATATTCATACTTGTACCTTATTTAAATATACCGTACTTTTTATCTGTTAATTTTTGTATATGGATGTATTGAACATGCATTATTAGGTTAACCGTATTTCTTTCTGGTTTATTAAAGGGGGACACATGATTTACATATTCTGAGACAACTGGGTATACTGCCATCTACAGTAAGAGTTAGACAGTGGCAAACAAAAAGCAGTTAGCCAGTCAGGTGTAGCCCCTTCCATTCCAAGCATGCTTCAGTTTTTTGCTGGTGTCATATGAGGATGGATGTCTTTTCTCTGTTGTGACGTTTACTTGCCATTTTTTAAATGTATCAACAGTTTTTCTTTAAGACCTCATCCACATGCTACTGAGCTGGCCCCATCTATGCAACTGTGAGAGTTCTCTAATCCTTGGTGACACTTTTGGAGGCTGTACCTGGACCCCACTGGGCTAATAACTGTGGGGTCTGCCTGGAATGTGACCTTTGGGTGCTAGGCTCTGCCTGTGGTGCTTTTTAATAAATACCTTTAGGTATAGCGTTAGCAACAGAGCACTTTTAAGGTCCAGAGCAATGGCACAGCCTATGGTATGACCCAGTCTCTGAAGACTCAAATGGCTACGCCATATGTGCTGATGGGAAAGTACTATTTGGTAACGTTGAATGCCAGTGCCCTGTTCTGGTTTCTGCAAAAAGGGTTCACATTTTGAGGCATTCAAAGATGTGTCATTTAACCTGAGTTTTGCACGTGTGCATTTCTTATTCTGCCTTTATTCTTCAGCGTGAAGTAGATTCTCACTATTGCTTTTATCTGCAAGAGATGCATGATCAACACATTGGTTGATCCTTGCTGCCATCTACTATGACCTGGTCACATTCGGCAAATAAACTACTCCTGCTTAAGAAGCTGAGAGTAAACCAAGGTTTTTACCTGGTGCTCACTTTTAAGTTTGTTTTACAACAGCTACACACTCCAAGGCCAAACCAGGGGCCCAGTTAATTTGCAGACCTTGGGCCTCAAAACCAAACCCCAAACGTTTCGTTAAGTCCTCTTTGGCATTAAGTAGGGGGGATGTCCTTTGCGGACACCTGATTAGAAAGCATCTTGGTTCATACAGTGCTAAAACTCAGGAAACCAGCTACAGAATGATCTCTTTAGTCCAAAACCCCAGTAACTTTGCATTAGATATACCCAGAAGTGTCTCCAGATTGTTGGACAGGGGAGATTATTAGATTGGGACATGAATTGCTCACCTTCTATACGAGTTTACAAGTTCTATTTATAGTAGGCCAAGCTAATAGGAGTGGCTCTAACGGAAAGGGTGGACCAACACCCACCTTGAACGGACACACTCACAATTCACTCACATATTTCATACACACTTTTATACCTCAATTGGTAGTTTTTAATATACATTTATCTATATCTATATGTGTATATATATATATAGATCTATATAGATCTAGATATATATACACATACACATATAACGCCTGCCTTTTACACACACATGAACTCTAATGGCATCCCAGTCTTAGGGTGCCCACACACCTTACGATAATAGTGGGAAATCCCGCGATCGTACGATTATCGTAAGGTGTGTGGAAGCCATGCAACCTCTACTACTGTAAGGTCGCACGACTTTTAACTTACGAACATGTTAGAAAACCCGCCGAGCATCGTACGATGTTCAGCGGGTGTGTAGCATGTTCGTAAGATAAAAGCCGGACGGGCCGGTGTGCGCAAGAGCATCGAAAGCCCGCCCCTCAGGGGGATTGGCTTGCGATCATCGCAAGTACGATCTGCCTGTCCAGTGTGCCGGGCGGTGTTTTAATGACTCAAAGCCCGGCCGCCTGATACTGGAAGTTCTGGCATTTAGTATAGGCATCGGGCGCATTTGAGGGAGTACGAGTACTTGCCCTAATACTCTGTATTGGTGCATCCCTATTTAATACTTTTAATATCTTTTCAGGACGAATGAGGCATTGCTTTAATAAGCTATAAGGTTGCCAACGAATTTGTCTTCAACTGTGCATTGAGGAATGACACTGATGTCAGTCCAGAATTAGACAAAAGTTGAGGGAGTGCTATGTTGGCTTTAGACACATGTAAGAATGTGCCAGAGATACCATCCAACTCTTGACCTTTTTTTTGCTTAAAATGACAAACTCAAAGAAGGTGTTCAGAATGTGTTCAAATGATGTATAAAGTATGATGGAGGTTATGCATAGTTTGATGGCCAGGCATACATTTTGCTGATCCAGATGTATTACTCTGAAGAGAATCACCAGTCACATACTGGTTTTTACAAAAATCTTACATTGTAATAACATTGATCTGTTCTAGACAGCGTTCCTTGTACTCTATGGGGTTTTGTAATGAGCAATTAAATTTATGGCCAGGACCTGAGTATACGGTACCACACCCCTAGTAATAGTAATCACAAGAAAAAGAAAATGGGGCTTTTAAGGTACCAAATGACAATTCCAAGACAATGAAGGTAAAAAAAGTAATAATAAATACCGATTTAAAATCTATTCAATTAAGATAAAATTCATTTTTGGAAAACTGATCAGATATCTCCTAACAGACTCTCTCATCTTGATTAACAGATCAAAGATACATAATGATATATGTATAATGTTATAACATGATTCAAAAAATGATTAGTTTTAAGTTGTACAAAGAAGGAGTTACATAATTTCTCCCCTTGATGACCACATCAAAGATACATGATAGAGTGAAGATATAATGTTATAACGTGATTCAAACACATGATTGGTTTTAGTTTGTTCAGATTGAGGAGTCACATGATTTCAACGTTTCACGCTAAAAAGCGCTTCCTCAGGAAATGGAAGATATCAATTGAGCAGGTTGGTACGTGTGCACTCATCGGGACCAGTCCGGGCAGGACCCCAAAATCCAAGGGGGGAAAAAACAGGAGCAAGGATCAGTGCCCCACTGACAGGCAATAGGAGGTAGAAGTCACCCAATCAAAGAAACACAGGAGCCTCAGATTGCTCCCTTCACTTCAAAAATAAAGACCCACCACAGCCAGAGATCAAGGAGAGGCTCCCACTACTTCACACCATCCTGGTCCCCCCAGCATCCAGCACAATCGCCCCAGAGCGTAATGGTTACGCTAGCTAATTGTAGCATATCGAGTGGGAATTCCTATTAGGATTAAATTATAAAGCAAGATCAGGTTAAAGGTGCCCATACACTGCACGATTCTCGTACGAGAATCGCGGGAAATCCCACGATCGTATGATTGTGCAGTGTATGGAAGGCGTGCGACCGTTTCTACTGTACGGCCGCACGTCTTCCATACGATTCTCGGCGGGTTAGTGGCCTGCTTGCTCGACAACTGCCGAACGCACACTGCCCGTTTGCAGTAATCGGAAGCCCGCCCCTCATTGCGGTCATCGGAAGCCCGCCCCTCAGCAGGGCGGGCTTTCGATGATCGCAAGTACGATCTGCCTGTCCAAGATGGGCAGATCGTATGAGCTTTTAATAAGCTTACGACCATAGCAAGACTAAAGTCTTGCTATAGTCGATAGGTGTATGGGCACCTTAAGACACTTAAGAAAAGTAACTGGTATAGCACAGAACAGTGTGTCTGTGTATCCCTCGGCAGTTCATCAAAAAAGAAAAATGACTTATCAAGTTACCTCATCTGCAATCGAGGCATTCAGTTATCTCACCTGGTGTGGGTTCAATAATACATATTACTTGAAAATATGGGAAACGCCTGTGCAGTGTGAATGGAAGCAAGTATCATGAATAATTCATAGTCAATACCGTATGACCGTATGATATAGCTAAACTATTATCATACGATATACCGTATGATATAGCTAAACTATTTTGCTAATGGTTTTAAAATCTAAGAGTTATATACCTTGGTGGAACTAAAGAACAAGGTAAAAAAATAAATCGCTCTGTGTTTAACGTATTTTATTTTGCAAGAGTCTTAATGTTGAAGTTCTTATAAGTTTTACAATGGCAGTGAAATCCTTAATCAGCTTCATGGTTATTGATAGTAATTATATTTTCTTCAGGTGCGGTGAGGCCTTGAGCATCCTTCTGAGGGTAATAATGCATGCTACTTGTAACTTTATTGACTAATTAAAGTTTCTACTATTTAATATTGCATTAGAACCAAACTTGTGCTTGCTATAATGAAATTATTTTGGCTTATACATTAGTGGATTTAAAGTGTTGACATTGAAGGCAAGGCAAGGATCACTAAAATGAGCAGAAAGCAGCATATATGTAAAACAAACTTATGTTGTGCATCTTAAAAAAATACAGTCCAATATGGTTTGTGTTTACTTGAGTATGTATAGTGTAGACTTTTCATTCGCAACACTCCATTCTTATGTTATAAGGCGAAGAATGTATACTGTATGTTTTGGGTTGAGCTTTGACACATAGTTCTTGACAGCTTTAAATGTACCTTTACTCCAGTTTCAGTTTATGAATTCTGTAGTTCCTTCAATTCTACTGTGCATTAGGAGTGAGACCACAAGTGATTTCTGCAGCATTTAAATATGTAACAAAATTTCTGGTCATTTGACATGCTGAGTTCTAAGTCTTCCTGCTGCTTCACTGCAGAGTAGAACAAACTTTTTACGTTGCTTCCTGCTGATATGGTGACTTCCCAGTTCGCACTTAATCCATTGGCAGGGCCTTCATGGCATGCTGTAGACTCCAATGTCAGTGTGGTGAGGTCAAGACAAGGGGTACTGACCAAACTGCCGGTATGGATCACCGGTGAGTCACAGGACAATGGATTGAGGGGAAGAGGCCTTTATAAGGAAACCCCATAGACTGATTTGTATTTGTTTTGGCAATTTGGTCATGTAGACACCCCTGCCAATAAGTAGAGCAGGGCTGTAGCTCCCATGGGACGAATGAGGCACTCGCCTCAGGCACAGCTGAGAGGGGGCGCAGCCAGGACCGGCCTTGTTGTGCCCCCTGTTTACATGGCGAGCACAGCTTCTCCTTCGATCCCCGCTGATCTCCCCCACCTGTATGGGTCGAGGACTCTGTGTCCTCCAATCTCTTTTTTTTTTTTTTTATCACACACACACACGTCAGGTTGTCATGCCGATCCTTTTTTTTCAAGTCAGTACATCTAGAAAAAGTAAAAATCGAAAACAGAACACAAAACCCAGACTACGTGTAAAATTAATGAATTACTATATGTCCGAATATACGAAAAATGTATTCAGGCACATAATAATTTGTTTGAGAATGTGCGGCGGCCATGTTGGCCATCAGCGTGTTCTGTGAATGCGTGCCACCATCTTGGAGGTGGGGAGCATGACGTTACATGACGCCATGCATGCCTGGCGTCAGGTGACGTCACACGCAGATATAGGTGTCACCATCTTGGTGTATACCTTGGTATACACCAAGATGGCGGCGCCCAACACGTGCGGTGTTATATGACGTCATGCACCCTGCCTCCAGAACACGCCAATGGCTGAATCCAAAATAGCAAACTTGTTTTGTTTGATGAAACGAATGAACGTTTTTAGTTTTCGTTCATTTCATGTGAAATTAATGTTTAATCTTCGCACATGTCTAATATGTGTGTGTGTGGGGGGGGGCAGTTTTCACTTTTGTAAAATAATTTTTTTACATTTTTTAATGTTTTTTTTTCTATTTTTTAATAAACTTTTTGATTTTTTTGATTTTTTTAGAATATAAATTTTTTATTAAATATTTTTATTTTTTTACTTTACTTTTAGGGGCTTCGGGGAAATATTAAGGGTCTAATCAGACCCCTGATATTTCTCTTTTAAAATAGAAAAAGAGATTGACAACACAGAGTCCTCAATCTCTTTTTTCTGTGCCCCCTGTTATTAATGAACAGGGATCCTCTATACTGAGTGTTCCTGTTCATTGAGAATATAATATGTTTACTATAACTACATTTATGAATGAACAGGAGGTGATGTAGATCACTTCCCATTAATTCATAATTGAGGATATAGTAACCATACCATATCCTCAATTATCTACAAACACTCAGCGATAACTGATCACTGAGTGTATTTAGCCTGCTCTCCTCTCTGACACAGACACACGCTGTCACAGGAGGCTGAGCGAGCGGTGTAGGAAGGAAAGCCCAGCCTCCTGTGGCAGCACTGTCTCCACCCCCACACCGCTCTGCCGGACTGTAAAAGGTGGCTGAGCGGTGTGGGAGCTGTGCTGACACTTTCTCTCCTCCCTGCTGGGACAAAGAGCAGCGCCCAGCGGGGAGGAAAGATCCCGCTCTGCCACGCTCAGAGCCGCTGTCATCCCGAAACTGACAGGATGACAGCGGCTCCGATCTCCTCCGCGCTCGGCCATCCTGACAGCTGCGGCCGCACAGCCCGCACACCCCTAAGGCCGGCCCACAGTGGATATACATCCGGAAACATTTTCAAGGTGTTCTTTTGCTCTGATCGGACAGACCCTGCAGCCAGCTTTTGCTTCCGTGGAGGTTTGTCAAACTCTATTGATGTAAAGGAAATGCATGGTGAGGGATCCTAACTCTATAGACCCTGACATTCGGTGGCAGCTGGAGGTTTTGCCAGTAGCACTGCATTAGTATGTGGATGGCCATCTAGGCTGGAATTGCTGTCTGTGCAGTTTAATTGACTCCTGTGTCTTAATTATTGGTTGGTAGAACTGCCCTGCAAGAAGAGCTTTAAGAGGATTTACTTCGCAGGAGATTGTCTTTTTGGAGAAGAATTGTATACCTTTATAATAAAGGTTAATGGGGCAAGAGCACTCTTACCTAGCACATGGAAATCTAAGGTCTCCTCTGGTAAGTATTTCTTTGCTTTAGCCAGGAAGGTCTCCTTTCAACCCTCCCAGCCCCAGCCTTACACTTCCAAGTTAAACAGGGCTCTTTGTTTTAAATGCTTTGACCCAAGGCGTTCAAAGTTTTTCATCAATTCCTTCAATTCCTCAAAATGAGAGGATGCCCTCACTTTCTCTAGTGGAGGATGTTTGCTCTCCTGTGTGGCTATGTGGAGTCGAGACATCCAGGATCTGTGGGTACACTCTCAGCATTAAAGCTGGAGCTGTTATCCTACTCACCTCCTCCTATTATGCTCTACAGTCTTCCTTCTTCCCCATAGTGGAAGGATGCTCTACAGAAGGCCTTGCAGCAATTCACTATTTGCTCCCAGCACACTGAGTTGTCACAGATGGCTCACGATCAGTGGGATGGGCTCATGGTCATATGACTGCTGTGACTGCTAACCACAGTGGTCACATGATCAGGACTATGCCTCAGTCTCTCAATTGTATGACACAGTTAAACGGTTGGCATATAATCTGTAACTTTATTTTCTATTTTTTTGTTTTTTATTCTTACACTTTATCAGGATCTGGTCAGTGGAGGCCAGAACCAGACCACCCCCATGCAAATGCAGCAGCAGATCACTTCTAATGGTGCTCTACTGCTGGCTGCAAGGAAGTGCTAAACGGAGCTAGAACAGCTCTGTCCCAGTCTCCATACTCCATACTGTGGCATCATTTGTGATGTCACTACATTCCATTGTAAACAATATGGAAGCATTCTGTTCACATTCACGATTGCAGCATGCCCCTATGAATAGTTCTATAAAAGCATTGGAAGTTTAGGTGCTCATTGGCTCCCGCAGATTCCCACCGCCATTTTAAAATTGCACTGGGACAAATGACCGCTATCTCAGTGCTATTTTAAAACCCCGGCTGGAGTCAAGTGGTTGAGGAAAGCCATGGCAGAATGCAGTTTGCTAGTATTTTTGCAAATAGTTTCATGTCTCCAGTAAAGTACAACTTAAGTCCAAACTTTTTTTTTTTTAATGTAGAATGGTTAGCACACCGGTCAGGTATTTATGGCTTTGTGTGCCTGCTAGCGGGATTCACCCCATCGGTTTGTCCTGGTGACTGTTATTACTGAAAGTGCAAGAAAAATCCCAAAACTGACAGGGGTTATAACCCTCTTACTCTTATCACGTAAAAAAAATAAATGGCTTTAGTTATATTTTAACCAGCAACGCGTATGGCCTAAAGTTTTGCCAGGTTTGAATGGCTAGAAAACCATTGCTTTTGTTACTTTGTTTGATGAAGAAATGTTGGCTGAGGATGGTCTGCCTGGGTTTTTTTTGTGTTAATTCAGGGGCATGAATGCAGTTGGTTAATATTTGTTGCTTGAGCTTGGTGGGCCTAAATTGTGCAGGCACTGCTAAAAATTCACTTTGAAAAATGCTCTACTGGATATTTTGAGAGGTGTCAGTTGTTGCACCATTACAAGTAGAGGTGGACCGAAATGAAATTTAGAAAAACCAAACAAGTCTGGCCGAAACATTATTTTTTTCTAAAGTTTTCAAATTTTTAAAATATTTTTTTTTTAAATATTTTAATTTTTTTATTTTACTGTTGGGTGCTTCTGGTAAATAATAGGTTTCTAAACAGACCCCTGATATTTCCCTTTTGAATGTAAAATGGTTGAGAACACAGAGCCTACAATCTTTCTGCAGCTCCTGTTATAAATGAATAGGAAGCCTCTATACTGAATGTTCCTGTTCATTCATGACTTATGGTGATAGTATGTTTACTATATCCACAATTATGAATAAACAGGAAGTGACATAGATCACTTCCCATTCATTCATAATTGGGAGCCACAGTAAACCTACAAGCAGTCAGCGATCACTGATTGCTCAGCGCTTGTACCCGGTCTCCATCCTTAATCGGCTGTCGCAGGAGGCTGAGCGAGCGGTGCCGGGAGCTCAGTCTCCTCTGACAGCTGACTCCTCCCCTGCACCCATGGCCGGACCTCCTGTGACAGCTGGTGGCTGTCTCTGCCACCCCACACCGCCAATCTGTCACAGGAGGCTGGGCAGTGCAGGAGGAGAGCTCAGCCTCCTGTGACAGCAATGACAGCTGTAACCGCCCACACACCACTCTCCATCCTGATCTGTCTCAGGAGGCTGAGCAATGCGGGAGAAGAGACGCCAGCCACTTACATCGCTCTCCTCCCCCGCACTGCTCAGTCTCCTATGACAGTTTATCTGTGCCCAGCGGGGAGGAGGGAAACCAGTAGGGATGCACCGATACCACTTTTTTAAGACCGAGTACCGATACTTTTGATCAAGTACTCGCAGATACCAATTACTGATACTTTTTCTTAAAAGGACAGGTCACATTTTTTCTAAAGCAATACAAACTAATGCTTTAAGGTCACTTTCTTAATATTATGATTCATGAGATGACGAGGGGATTCATGAGATGACAAGGGAGCATGACGGCAGCTTCCCTGCCAATCAGAATGACGGGCGCTGCGTCATTACACGACGCCCGGCTTCCGTATTTGCTAGCTTCCTGACCAATCGGTAAACCGAGCAGCGCGTCATTGCACTCTACCCGGCTTCCTGATTGGAAGCCGGTTTCCTGGCCAATCAGGAAACCGGGCAGTGTGTAATGATGCGCTGCCCGGCTTCCTGATACAGAAAGTACTCGTGCTAGGTATCGGAGCATTTGAGCGAGTACGAGTACTCACCCAAATACTCGGTATCGGCACCGATACCGATACTAGTATCCTAGTATACTAGAAACCAGGGATGCACCGCTATTTTAGCCGAAAGATGGCACTTTCGGCATTTTGCCAAAAGTGCAATTTGTGGCCGATATGTTTCGGCAGATGAAATTTTGCTGTATCCCTAGTTACAAGTGAAGTCCTGCATAGGCCTAGTGGTGGGAATGGACCAGCAGGCTAATTACAAGTGATCTGGGCAGCTGTTCAGCCGCTGAGGTCGTAAATAATGAGTAGCAGCTTCTCTCCACTCTACATTTAGCCCTGCTTGCCCAAAGCAGGGCTAAATATAGAAAAGAAACCGACGCCCGGTGCATGGAACTGCATGACTGCATGTCCCGGGCGTTGAGCGATTAGGAATTCAACACCCCTATATGAACGTAATCTTCCTGCATCGTGCACATCATTATTTTTACTTTCCACTAGCAACTAGCTATGCTAGACTAGCAGTGCCCACCTGGGCCTGCAAACGTGAAATGGGCAGTTTATGCAGGCATGGCCTATTTATGTTGCCTAAATCTAAGATTATTGCCTGCATGTGCTATGCAGGGTATATCACATGAGAAGACAGCAAAAAGTTTTCCTGGCACACTTACATGAGAACAGCCACTGCAAGAGTGAATATTAGATTTTTATGTGCATCACAGTGGCCAGAGATTGAGAGTGGACGTTGGGTGGGTTTAGTCTGGTGCTGCTGCCTATTGGCAGGAGTAGCTAAAAGGTGGGCCCAGGCACAGTGTGTGGAATGTGTTCTGTGACAACTGTCCTCTAGCCTTCTTGGCGTTTGAGTCTGTCATGCTGTCTGCATTGAGCAAGTATTACTAGCATTAACGAAAACCAGCCAACTTAATAGTAGATACTAGCAACCAATGACCTTGAAGGTGTTCCTTCCCTGCAGCCTTGCGGAAGGACAAGGAGAGGACAGCCTTCCGGCTGTCCTCTCCTGCAGCCTGCTCTAGCCCCCCCCCCCCCTCCTGCTAATTAAAGTAGAAAACTAAGGTAAGGGGGGCACGCTGACCGGGACAGCCAATGTAAGTGTGCAATCTGTTGGGGACAGCCAATGTAAGGGTGCAATCTGTTGGGGACAACCAATGTAAAGGGGGAAAAAAATATTAGTTGTGCCCTTACATTAGGTGACCCCATAAGAGGGTCACTTACCTTAGTTACTTTTGTTACTCTGGGGAACACTATTGTATGGGAGAACTCTGATGAGGACAACTAATGTGAGGGGGCATTGAGGGGACATAAGATTGAGTTATCTGCTCAAACAATATTTTTTGCTGTCAAGATAATGAACTGAGCAGAAGAGTGAGACAGAACGAGCTCTATAACAGGGGTCACTAAGGTTCCATTCACACCAGATGCTGGCTAGTTTTTCCGGTGCAGTCCCAATGCTAGACAAGGACATTTGCTTTGTTACAAATGGACTCCGTTCACACCACCAGATTGTGTGCACTAAAAAAGTACTGCATACAATACTTTTTTTTTTCTCTCCAGTGAAGCAAGCCGCTGCATGGTACACATACATCTCACACCGTGTGCTCATAGGGCTTAATGAAATGCCACTCATGACATTTCATTAAAGTTATAAAAAAATATAGAAACAGTGTGATGCGTCGGGATATTTGCATTAGCACTGGGAACTTAAACCAGAAGCTGTGCAGTGAATGCCTAAATGGCAAACTTTGGTCCAGACATAGAATCAGTGACTGTTTGTTTGGTCTGGACCGCAAATTGAACCTCTGCTTGAGGAAAATTTAAATTTTACTGATCAGACTGACTTGAATATTAAGTCAATACCCCTAGTATATACACTCACTGGCCACTTTATTAGGCACATCTTGCTATTACTGGGTTGGACCCCTTTTGTCTTCAGAACTTCTTTAATTCTTCATGGCATTGATTCAACAAGGTGATGGAAACATTGCTTAGAGAGTTTGGTCCATACTGACATGATGGCATCACACGGTTGGTGCAGATTTGTCAGCTGCACATCCATGATGCGAAGCTCTACAAGCCTGAACTGTTGATACAAGGCAGGATGGATCCATGCGTTCATGTTGTTTACATCAAATTCTGACCCGACCATCCGCATGTCGCAGCAGAAATCGAGACTCATCGGACCAGGCGACGTTTTTCCAATCTTCTATTTTAGAATTTTGATGAGCCCTTGCAAACTAGCCTCAGTTTCCTGTTCTTAGCTGACAGAAATGGCACTCTGTGTGGTCTTATGTGGCTGTAGCCCATCTGCTCCAAGGTTCAACGTGTTGTGTATTCAGAGATGGTATTTTGCATACCTCAGATGTAACGAGTAGTCATTTGACTTACTGTTGCCTTTCTATCAGCTTGAACCAGTCTTTACCTCTGACCTCTAGCATCAACAAGGTAGTGTTGCCCAGAGAGCTGCCACTCACTGGATATTTTCTCTTTTTCAGACCATTCTCTGTAAACTTTAGAGATGTGAATGAAAATCCCAGTAGATCAGCAGTTTCTGAAATACTCAAACCAGCCTATCTGGCACGAACAACCATGCCACGTTCAACGTCACTTAAATCACCTTTCTTCCCCATTCTGATTCACGGTTTGAGCTTCAGCAGATCATCTTGATCATGTCTACATGCTTAAATGTATTGTTAATGTTGTGATTGGCTGATTAGATATTTGTGTTAACGAGCAGTTGAAGAGGTGTACCTAATAAAGTGGCCAATAAATGTATGTTCTTGTAGTCTGCACAGAAGCATTGTCTGTGCACAAAAACACATGCATCTGCCTCTGTAGCTCAAAACATACAAACTTTTTTTTGAAGAGTAGATTTACGAGCACAATGTAGATTTTTTTTTTTTTTTTTTTTTTTTTTTAGTAAAAGGTGCCATATTCCTGGATTTGCCTTTAGGAGGTAGGTGTGATTTAACCTTAGGTCTTCCAATTTAAAAGCCAGAACAATATTCTTGATGGAAGTATTGCTGTATTATGCTTGGCTGGCAATGCTTTAGAACCTATATTGCATTTAAATTTGTAATGCCATGCTGTCAACGTGTTTGGTTGACATGTCAGTGTATTGTTTGGTTTCTTTTTTTTTTTTTTCTATTTCTCCTGTTTGTACGGCCATACATACAACCCGGAACTTGTTGGGGGAATCCCTGGTGGGATCACCATCCTCTTTGACACAGTCAATTAATACATATTACTTGAGGCTTATCAGCCAACATCTATCAAAGCTCCCGGAGATACAACATAACTTGGATTTTGGCTTTCTGGAGACAATAGAGATCGTTAGTGTTTGGTTCGTGTATATGATTGTCACAGATTATCCCTATCACAGGGGTTTTACTCCTCTATACACAGACATCAGGGTCCTGTGGACAAACATTCCACCTTTTTTATGAAGTCCATCAATTGATTCGGATAGTCGAGGAGTCCCTATAACAATTACCTTTCACATGGTTAGCCGAGTATAACGAATGTGCTATACACTTATTTTCTATATGTTTTAAATATGGTATGTCATTTGTTTGTCCAGACATAGAATCAGTGACTGTTTGTTTGGTCTGGACCGCAAATTGAACCTCTGCTTGAGGAAAATTTAAATTTTACTGATCAGACTGACTTGAATATTAAGTCAATACCCCTAGTATATACACTCACTGGCCACTTTATTAGGCACATCTTGCTATTACTGGGTTGGACCCCTTTTGTCTTCAGAACTTCTTTAATTCTTCATGGCATTGATTCAACAAGGTGATGGAAACATTGCTTAGAGAGTTTGGTCCATACTGACATGATGGCATCACACGGTTGGTGCAGATTTGTCAGCTGCACATCCATGATGCGAAGCTCTACAAGCCTGAACTGTTGATACAAGGCAGGATGGATCCATGCGTTCATGTTGTTTACATCAAATTCTGACCCGACCATCCGCATGTCGCAGCAGAAATCGAGACTCATCGGACCAGGCGACGTTTTTCCAATCTTCTATTTTAGAATTTTGATGAGCCCTTGCAAACTAGCCTCAGTTTCCTGTTCTTAGCTGACAGAAATGGCACTCTGTGTGGTCTTATGTGGCTGTAGCCCATCTGCTCCAAGGTTCAACGTGTTGTGTATTCAGAGATGGTATTTTGCATACCTCAGATGTAACGAGTAGTCATTTGACTTACTGTTGCCTTTCTATCAGCTTGAACCAGTCTTTACCTCTGACCTCTAGCATCAACAAGGTAGTGTTGCCCAGAGAGCTGCCACTCACTGGATATTTTCTCTTTTTCAGACCATTCTCTGTAAACTTTAGAGATGTGAATGAAAATCCCAGTAGATCAGCAGTTTCTGAAATACTCAAACCAGCCTATCTGGCACGAACAACCATGCCACGTTCAACGTCACTTAAATCACCTTTCTTCCCCATTCTGATTCACGGTTTGAGCTTCAGCAGATCATCTTGATCATGTCTACATGCTTAAATGTATTGTTAATGTTGTGATTGGCTGATTAGATATTTGTGTTAACGAGCAGTTGAAGAGGTGTACCTAATTTTTTTTTTTTTTTTTTTTTTTTTTAGTTACAAAAGTAGTAAAAGGTGCCATATTCCTGGATTTGCCTTTAGGAGGTAGGTGTGATTTAACCTTAGGTCTTCCAATTTAAAAGCCAGAACAATATTCTTGATGGAAGTATTGCTGTATTATGCTTGGCTGGCAATGCTTTAGAACCTATATTGCATTTAAATTTGTAATGCCATGCTGTCAACGTGTTTGGTTGACATGTCAGTGTATTGTTTGGTTTCTTTTTTTTTTTTTTCTATTTCTCCTGTTTGTACGGCCATACATACAACCCGGAACTTGTTGGGGGAATCCCTGGTGGGATCACCATCCTCTTTGACACAGTCAATTAATACATATTACTTGAGGCTTATCAGCCAACATCTATCAAAGCTCCCGGAGATACAACATAACTTGGATTTTGGCTTTCTGGAGACAATAGAGATCGTTAGTGTTTGGTTCGTGTATATGATTGTCACAGATTATCCCTATCACAGGGGTTTTACTCCTCTATACACAGACATCAGGGTCCTGTGGACAAACATTCCACCTTTTTTATGAAGTCCATCAATTGATTCGGATAGTCGAGGAGTCCCTATAACAATTACCTTTCACATGGTTAGCCGAGTATAACGAATGTGCTATACACTTATTTTCTATATGTTTTAAATATGGTATGTCATTTGTTTGAATAAATTATATCTTTTTTATATATGATACTATAGTTGCAGTATTGGATTCATGGTGGGATCTCCTTAAAGGGGGACATGTAATATATTGTGATACAATATAGGAGAACCACCATTTGAGATAAATGTTAATGAAACTTTTTTTGGAACCCTTCTGCCCATACGGATATATAAAGTTTAGTACAGGCTGCTCTGGAAAAAGATAGTGTGGTTGTTTCAAGGAGCACAATAGAAAGATACTTGTACAAAAATGAGCTGCATTCTCGAGTTGCCAGAAAGAAGCCTTTACTGCGCCAATGCTACAAAGAAGCCCGGTTACAATATGCCCGACAACACCTTGACACGCCTCACAACTTCTGGCACACTGTCATTTGGAGTGACGAGACCAAAATAGAGCTTTATGGTCACAACCATAAGCGGCATGTTTGGAGAGGGGTTAACAAGGCCTATAGCGACAAGGATATCATCCCCACTGTGAAGCATGAGGGTGGCTCACTGATGTTTGGGGGTTGGGTGGGTGGTGAGCTCTAAATGCAATGGGGAATCTTGTGAAATTTGATGGTAACATAAATGCAGCATGTTATCAGAAAATGCTGGCAGGCCATTAGTGTTCTTCTGCACCAAAGCTGCACATGGGACGCTCTTGGACTTTACAGCACAACAAAAACCCTAATCACAAGGCCAAGTTGACCCTCAAGTGGTTACAGCAGAAAAAGGTGAAGGTGAATATACTCTGCAGAGATCTCAAACGTGCGGTTCATACAAGACAACCAAAGACTTTGCATGACAAATGAGCAGCTATACTACCTGCAAGAATTCAGGACTTCAGAGACAACTATTACAAGACTGCACGCTGTCATTGATGCTAAAAGGGGCAATACACATTATTAAGAACTAAGGGTATGCAGACTTTTGAACAGGGGTCATTTCATTTTTTTTTTATTTGTTGCCATGTTTTGTTTTTATGATTGTGCCATTCTGTTATGACCTACAGTTGAATATGAATCCCATTAGAAATGTGTTTTGCCTGCTCACTCATGATTTCTTTAAAAATGGTACATATATTACCAATTCTCCAAGGGTATGCAAACTTTTGAACACAAATATATATGTGCGTGCGTGCCTGCAAAGGGATATTTTTTAAAGATTTGAGAAACCAATGTGTGTAATGACGTTCTTTATTACCAGAAGGCTTTATTGCTTTTGTACAATATATTTTTTAAAGCAAACACTAGTAAAGCATGTAGCACTGTACAAGATTTTATGGCAATGTGACCTATATTCTGCTAGACAAGTTCAAGATACATTTGCAGGGATTCAGTACTTTTTCATATTTTATCTAAGTATGCTCATACAGTATATATGCATTCCTACATGTGACATTGTTTCAATGCATCTAAAATCCAACTAAATACAGAAGATTGTAGGCAAAATACTAGCATGCATAAAGTAGAAAAAAAAAACACATGCAATTGAAGAACCATGAAGGCATCCATTGCTGATTCATCCTCCTAAAACAAAAATCCACTTCATTTAATACCTCCTATGGGGGAAAAATGGAACCCTGTAGCTTTTTTTTTTCTCCTCCCTCCACCCTGCTTAACCTTGCTGCCTGTATGATGTCACACCAATCTCTCAGATATGGAAATTTACTTCTGCAGTCCTACCTGGTTCCAATGTCAGACCTGACTCTTGGATCACAGGCTGGTACTAAAGATTTGCCAGAACAGATTGTAAGGCTGAAAACTGAGTATGTGGCTGTGTTTACTGGGATGTGAATTTGCTGGAACTGTCTTTCTTGTCTCCTGTTTATTCACTCTTTCTAAGGGACACATTCTGAGTAATTTTACTAGGTATGCACAGATACTTTTCGAGTACCAGTGCAGATACTTGGCATTTTCATGAGAACTTCCAGGGTTGCAGCTGGGACCTGGCTCTGGCACTCCACCACTGTCCTGAAATCATTAGTCTGTATTGTTTTAGAAAAACTGTCACATGACAATAAACAAAAATGTATCAGTACTTGTAAGTATTGGCATTGGCCATCGGCATACTGCCACATTGCCCTGATGAGTACCTACAGTCCAGGAACCTTGTCCCTCCCCAAGGGTCAAAGGTCTGCCTTTCACCTGTTGTACCAAATAGGCAACATACAAGTGTCCAGGTGTAAAACTTGCCGTTGAACTCTGATACGTTCACTCTTTTCAATGTGGCATTGCCTGCAACCTCCATTCAGACTGATTCCTAATTTTGCAAGCATATCTGATACTAGAAAATAGACCAATCGCCATACTGATGCTGGTGGACCTCCACAGCAGACCCTATTTTCTTTCTGTGCTGCATATAAGCTCAAATTTAGTTGCTTTGTTATGCCTGGAGGTCCCTCTACCATCTCTGTTCCTTCTCTGTATCACTTTGTTGTGGCAGTTGCTATCTTTTCTTGTGCAACAATGTCATCCATTTCCTGATTCACACTCTGATTCTGAAACGGATCATGTGGTTACTCCTGCGGCATTGACAAAGTGCACAAATCTGTTGAGAATCATCGTTCCCCCTAAGTAAAGGTAACCTCTCAGAGGATTCTTCCTCTAGGCAGATGGTAGCCATGGACAAGTCATATCCAGTCAGTAAATGTAACACTGGTAAAATAACCAAGTGCTTTTTTTGTGTTTCCATAGGCCTTGAGCTTTAACAAAAATGCACAAATCTGGTGAGAATTGTTCCCCTAAGTAAAGGTAACCTCTCAGAGGATTCTTCCTCTAGGCAGATGGTAGACATGGACAAGTCATATCCAGTCAGTAAATGTAACACTGGTGAAATACCCAAGTGCTTTTTTGGGGTTTCCATAGGCCTTGAGCTTTGCTAAGCACTATTTATTACCATTTGTGTGATGTGTTCGCTAGGGTGGGTGCAGCCAAACTGTCTCTTCATTCCTAAGCAGTACTCTATTATATATTCATTTACTGAGTTAAGATTTAGAAGTGGTCTACCCTACCTGGATGTATTGGTATCTTGCCATAGAAAGGCATTTGTGATTCCTGTTTCCACAGCTTTTAAGGATTCCACAGAGGAAATTACATTGACTGATTGGGCTGGGATCCTCATCAGCAACTTGCTATGGAGGTCTTCTCACCACATCTGATCGGCTTGATGGATCAGTTCGTGCAGGCGGTCTGTTTTATCTGTGACTTCTATGTGGATGCGGTGCTTTTGGTTACCCTCATCAGCTCTTCTGCTGTATTTCCTTGAATTATCCGACTCAAATGTTGGTCTGCGGGTTGAGCATACCAGAGAGTTCAGCTCCCATTCTTAAAGGAGAACTATGAGGTGAGTGCTTTTCACTCACCTCATAGTTCTAGCCAGTAGATCGGGAGGTGAGCAAACACATAGCGGCGTTCGCGCACCTCTCGATCCTGTCACGGCTCTCTGCCATGATAGGGGAGGGGCTGGATTCCCCCCTCCCCGATCCGCCAGCGCTGACTGGCGGAACGGACGGGGGAGGGGGCGGGTACAGCTGGCTCGGCCTCTAGATAGGCAGAGCCAACTGTCATTCACGCAGCTGGGCGGATCCCGGCACAATTGTCGGGATCCGCTTCAGCTGCGGTATACTGCGCAGCTGAAGCATACTGCACACTGCAGCAGCTTGCAGTATACTGAGCCTAGGGTGACGGGAGCACGCTAGTTTGTGTCCTCCCGTTACCCTAAGGACTATGGGGAAAAGCCTTAACCCCATAGTTCTCCTTTAAGAGAACTGATGTATGGGGCTTCCCTGGATGACATAATGAAGCGGTAAATGTACAAACCTTTCCTAGACTGGAAAGTCTTCAGAAAGGCACACCTTCCTTTTGTGTGCCTAAATGTTCCTTTACCTTGCAAGAAGCATCTTTTCACTGGTCTAAACCCAAGACTTGGGTAAGACCTAGAAGATCCTTGAGTTCCTCAGCTTTAATGTCTACTCCCACCTGTAAACAGCAGGGTTGGGGGTGTCTTTCGCTGTTTGTAGATTTTAGGGTCTGGAACATTTCCAGCATGTACGCATAGGAGGTAATATCCACAGAATACAAGGTCTAAATTGGTTTCATTTCTCCCAGCTGGTATTTTTGCTCCAAAAACTTCCCTTTGCCATAGAGAGCTGCAGCTTTGTTCTGAGTAGTACACGGGCTTGTGTCTGAGTGGTTATTCTCGTATGCCAGTATGAACATTACAATGGGTTTTATTCAGACCCTGTACCCTTTATCCTTGCAAGACACATCTTCCCAGCCTATTCTGGACATTAAGGTGTTGAATGCCTTTGTGTGTATTCAAGAAAATTCTTAATACATGTATTCATTTAGTGGTGGACTCTGATCTAGGAGAGTTGTTGATGAAGTTGCGTTGTCGCTTTAATCAGATTACTGAATTTGCCAGATTATATCTCATGCATATTCCATGAATGGATGGAACCTGCTTCTTCTGGTTAAATATGATGTCTACCAGGGCTTCCAGGCATATTTTCCTCTTCTGCCTGCTGAAATGTTTGGGGCTGCGTTTGTATGTTTTAAAGGAGAACTATGAGGTGAGCGCTTTTCACTCACCTCATAGTTCTAGCCGACCTGTGACAATGAGACTGTCACAGGTCGGCTCAGTAGATCGGGAGGTGAGCGAACACATACCGGGTTCGTTCACCTCCCGATCCTGTCACGGCTCTCTGCTGTGACAGGGGGAGAGGCTGGATTCCCCTCTCCCCGTTCCGATCTGCCAGCGCTGACTGGCGGAACGGACGGAGGAGGGGGCGGGTACAGCTGGCTCTGCCTCTAGATAGGCAGAGCCAGCTGTCACTCACGCAGCTGGGCGGATCCCGTCGTCTAAGTCGGGATCCGCTCCAGCTGCGGTATACTGAGCTTAGGGTAACGGGAGGACGCTAGTTTGTGTCCTCCCGTTACCCTAAGCAGAACTATGGGGAAAAACACTGACCCCATAGTTCTCCTTTAAGCTCCCCACACACATTACAATCTGATTGAAGAAAATCTCCTTTAGACCTACCAACAATTAGGTAGTGCATGGGCCTGCCTGATTGGATACAGATTGATTGGATGATTAGTTAGGTCCTGATTACATAGTTTGGGTGAATCTAAAGTTGATTGTAACATGTATGGTGACCCCAATACACTGAAGAATGGATCTTGGTACTTACCGGTGCACTTGGTCCTTTTCTGTCATCACTTTTATACATTTGTCTTATTGTGCTCCTGGCCTGCTGCCAATGTTCTATTAACATACAACTAAAGTACCAAATCCTTTTTTTGTATGCTCCAGGCTTAATAAAGCACAAAAGAAGCTTGCTTAACCTTCCCAGAGTGATTCAAATTCTCCTTAATTTGTGTCTTGCATGATACCCGTTCCAGACACTCAGCCTACAGTGGGAGGGTTTTAACAGAGGCAGTCCAGAAAGCCATGGCCAGGACTATGTGTGGCTTGGTGCTGATTAACACACTTACAGGCTTGTGAATCAGCAGCAACAATGTTGATAGCCATGCCACTGGAACATTTATCATCCTAGGCTTTTGAAAGCAGACATACCCTACATGAGTGCAACTGTACTCTGAATTCACAAGCACTATCCAAGATAGTTTCATTAGGTGTTTTCCACTGGTATTCGTGGGACTTTGCAAGGGGGCAAAGGGAAAACTGTACGTGCAGATACACTCAAAACTAAAGCTGAATTCTGGGAACAATCTATTTTAACCTTTCACATTGGGCCAGTATGGTTACCTGTCACTTCCTTCTGACGTTAGATTGGGACATCATCTGCCCATCCTTTCTACCTCAGAGGACACCTTGTATACAATGAAAAGAATACAACACATTGTCTGACTGGTGAAAGTGCAGAGCGAGTGACTCAGTGTTCATTGTACCAGAGGTACACTCCCGCACTGTCAGAAAAGGATAGTGCTTGGTAAATGTGGCACGGACTACTACTACTACTACTTATTCTACTATGTTGATTATGAGATTCCCCTGCAGCCCTCTAAATATGACACATTGATAATTACAGGTAACCATGCTGGGCAATGTAGATTTTAAAGATTGAGTATTCCTACAGTTCAGTTTAAGTGCTACAGCATATTTATACAGCATACACTCACTAAATGGGGCTGTGCCCGTTGCTTTGTAATGTGTACAACCTTCTGGAGGTGGCACCTATACCTAAGTGTTAAATATAGCCTGTGTACCCCAGTGAACTAATGTAGGAAAGTTTTTTTTTTTTACAGTGAGTACAGAAAGTGCTGTTGATCTGCTCACAACTTCTGAGCTTTTCTGTGCCCTCTGCGCACTTCCTGTGTCATCTGAAAGAGTTCAGCTTCCCTGAACTTCCTGTTAAGTAAAAGATCACAAGGGACAGAGCAGTCTCCAGCAGCCGTCCATCTGAAAGCTTGGAGGGGTGGAGTTGCTTGCTTTGCTGTGCCTGTGTGTTTATGGAGTCATACACAGGTTTCTAGCACCCGCAGGGGTGGCTCCATAGGCCCCTGCAAAGAAAAGTAGCTACCTAAAACAGGATATCAGGGCCAGTGTTCAGGGGACCAGCTGATTCTGCAGCAAATTAAAATATTTAAACGTCAGGGTGCAGCACCCATTGTAAGTGAATTAATCAGCATTTGAAATGACTTAACCTTTTGACTTTAATATCATTTTAAAAGAAACATAAATGACCTGAAACCATAGTAGTTAACACTTTTTAATACTATTTTAATTAACACGGTGCTGTTAACTACATTGGAATACTTGAATTTAAACCACCAAGAAGGTAAAGTACATTCTGCATATCTAGTATGCCAAAGGTAGGATATAGTTTTGTAATTTCACTTTGTATGCCAAAAGAAGCTTACAGTATTTAATATCCTTACCTTAAGGACCTCGCATATTTGGGACAAAAAGATTATCAGTGGCTCAAGGGAAATTTAATTCTGTTTTTCCATTTAGGTACCTGTTAAATTCTGCAAATGTTTAGGTGTGGCAATTTTATGTACTTTAAAAACTACTTTTGTTTAGATTTATATTACATTAGACTTGGAGGATTGAATAGTTTTAACCCAGTAATCCTTTCACTTGATTTCAAAGTTCAAGTCAGAAAGCTATGTTTTAGATGTTTGATTGGAGCGAAAACAGTCTGCTTCAGGAAGCTCTGAAACACCCACATTGTTAGCAGATTATTTTTTTATATCCATTTTATATTACATTTCTACCGTGTTTCCCCGAAAATAAGACACTGTCTTATATTTTTTTGGGCTCAAAAAAACACACTAGGTCTTATTTTCGGGGTAGTTCTTTTTTTTATGTACAATCCACACTTATTCATGTACAACAGTCTACATGTATTCATGTACAAAAATATGGTGATCAGGGCAATCAGGGGTGCCGTACCTTTCCATGAGCAATTTGCTATCCAATTGCTGGCCAGAATGAGCGAAGCGCAGTTATACTATGTATTCCTCACAGGCGGAGTGCATTTGGTATCACTCCGCCTGTGACAGGAGTCGGCACTATAGAGGTGCCGCCTCGCTTCCTCTAGGGCTGGCTTCGTTGGCACCGCTGATTCTCTCCTGCGGCTCTTCAGGTTCTCCCTTATGCCACCACCGGCCCTGGGAATGGTCACAACTAGGTCTTATTTTCGGGGTAGGTCTTATATTTTAGCAATTCACAAAAATAGTACTAGGTCTTATTTTCGGGGTAGGTCTTATTTTCGGGGAAACAGGGTAGTTCTAACACTATATTAAAACACTTTGGAAACTCTCACACAAACAACAATGTTCACACACATGCTTATGTTTTTTTCTTTACAGAACTGCAATACTACTGAACAAGAGGTGACATAAAATGAAACTTATGCATAAACATTTAATTTTGCATTTTTATATGGGTGTGAAAGGGTTATAAGGGTTGTGAAGGAAGGTCTCCTCAGTTGGGACAGCAATAAGAACCTTATGGATCAGATCTCCATTTGGATGTGCATTCTTGCATATATTTCTTTGATAAAGACATGTACATGAAGCATTTTAGGCCTCTGCCCTTTTTGCCTTTCTATGTCATAGTATATGATTAAGTACATAGTTTGATCAGATGAACTGTCTGCTAACTCCGTATTAAAATAAAATAAAATCTTACAGCACATAGTTAATGGGTCTCCAAATCCTGTCCACTCTTGCTTCCAGGTCACAGAATTTCCAACATGGCACCTGGATCTGTATGGTATTAATGAGTATTTGAATACTAGTTTTTAAATTCACCTTCATCCTTTTATATGGGTGCTAGAAAAGTGAAATTTATGACATTGCGCTTACTATTTTACATCAACTTTCTTATCCTTGTGTTGGGGGAAATGTGCACTAGTTAATACCATAGTAATGTAAAACACTGATGCTTTGACTAGATTCAGGTGCAAGCATCTTTAAGGTAACACTATATGAAGTTGTGTGTGTGTTTGTGTGTGTTTGTGTATATTGCACATTATTCAAGACTTAAAATCAATATACAGTATATTGTCACTGATATTGGATATAACATGAGAATTTTGCAGATCTTTGCTTTCTCTCCCATTGCCATTTCTTTCATTTAGCACTGACTTGCAGACAGACTCCTTAGAGGTTCTTTGTCCAAATATCTTTCAAAAAGATAATAAATCTCAGTACTGTTTGCATTTTCACTGTCTTTTCCCTCATGGATCCATCATAAGTGATGAGTTTTCTTTGGTAAAGCTCTCACCAGGCGTTGAAAATCCTTACTTTTATTTTTAGTTTTGCTGGAGATACTTAGAAATACTTTAAAAGAAAAAAAAATCCTCTGCAGCACTTTACATTTAGCAAAAACAGTGTATACATTTACTATTAATATATTTATTTGAATGGTGTAGGCACTGAAAGTAATTTATGGGGTACGAACATGCATTCAGTACAAAACAAACCTTTATGACCCCTGGAAAATTTTCAATCTGCATAGCCATCATTTTTTAGACACCTGTTTTGAAAAGATGCCATTAGGTACCAAAGCTCCAACATATTTACATATCCACATGGGAGATGCATGTTAAAGTAGCGGGTTACAGTTTAATCACACCTGCTTACAGTTACCATCACTCATGGATGGATGGATACGATAATTGATAGGTTAAACACAAATTCATGTTGCAGCCCATGCATTTGCCAAGCATTATACCAAGCCAAGCATTATAACTAACATGGCGTATAAAGGCTGATGTGCCAGATCAAAAGAAAATTCCAGCTGCTATCATGACTTTCAAACAGATGTGACATTTACAAGTGTGCTTGGTAAGAATGTTATGGAAGCCCGGATGTTTTTACAGCTAGATATTTGATACTTTGCTTCTATATTTGTATTCTTATTGGTTAAATCCGGGCTTCTTAAACTTTTTAATTTGAGCACCATATAAGAGAGGTGATAGTGTACTGGGACCAAAAAGACAATTACTATGTCAGTAAAGGCAAATAACAATGGCCAAACCCCCCCACAAAAACAGCAAGTGTATTAGTTTCCATTTACGTATAGTTTTCCATTTGTGAAGCACAAAAGTGTAAATCTAACATAATGGAAAACGGTAGATTGCTTTGCGTCATTCCAATGTAAATGCTTATACATTTACAAAAGCTATTTAAATATTTGTAAAAGACATTAACGCAACTATATTTATGGTACATTTCATTTTTTATAATGCAAGTAGTGTAATTTGGATTTGACTTTGTATCAGCAGTCCCTGTGCATCAGTCCATTCCTTGTCTTTGTAATTGCCTCTGCCCCATATTTGTCTGTGTTGTGCATCCTTGTTGGTCTGCTGTATCACTCACCACTGATCTACTAATCTTACACTTGGATAAACTAGGCTACAAGGTTAAGCAGTGAACCATCACAACACATCCATGACCCAATTAGGGTCACAAAACATAGTTTAGTAAACACTAGGTTAGAGCTCAGGTTTTAACCTCCCTTGCGGTCTGATTATGCAGGATTTTAGCATGCCAAAGCGGTACATGACGAATTTCCCAACAAATCACTATCACTCAATTCTGCAAGCGATTCTAATTTACTATCACTGTTTTCTACCTGGTCTAAAACCGCTTTTGACCTAAAGGGACGCTTTTTGGATGCCATGGACGTTCTCAAGTTTCCAGGCAGAAAGAAAAGTAAAAGTGCAGGCAGGGCACTTGGCAAAGCTCTAGGGATAAAATTGAAGTGAAATAGTTTGATACATAAATGTACATTGTATTCTGTGTAAATTGCATGTTTTCACTTTTGAATTTCTGTCCGGCTCCACCCCCGCTGTGACGTCGAAAACGAAACTACGTCAGGTGGCGGCATGAGCCGGCCGCATACAACAGGAGACACCGCATTGCGGCCGGCTCACTTTTTTGTCCGGCAGCAATGCGATGGCCCGTACGGGATCGCAAGGCACATTGTGCCTGCGGTCCGCTGCAATCAAAATAGTGCTTGCAGCCGAAGGGCGTGGCTACCGTGCCATTCTCTTAAATGGCCTGCCACTCCCCCTCCTGCTCCACAAAAAGTGAGCCGGCTGCAATGCGATGCAGTGCGTTCTGGCCAGAATCGGGCCGGAACGCACTGCATCTGGTGTGAACCTAGCCTTAAGGACAGCCCTGTATAAGCCCTCCTACATTAGATAGGCCTTCTTGCACGTGTCTTCAGTGATGGATGTGTGTCTCTCTGAGAGAAGCTTACACAATATTTTCCTTTTTTTGGGGAAGATTTCTAATAGCAGGTTTCCAGCTGCACTATAACCACTGCAACTTTCCTCCTTCTGTTTTTTTTTTATGCGTTTTTTGTTGTTTTTATTTAGATTGGTTTCTTCTTGGTCCTTGTGAGTTAGCTGGAGGATGCTATACAGGTCCAGAGCTGTGGTCCATCCACAGGCTTGAACCCTATCCTTGAAGAACCCCTTCAGGAGTGAAGGTCACCAGGAGGCTAAAGATTTCTCTGTGGCTTGTCTCTAACATCGTCCTGTGGCATGCTGTTGCAGGGGGCCCTTTTCTGTAGCGCCATGCTCAGACCACCAGCAGCGGCTGTTGCACTGTTTTTGCCTCTCCTCATGAGTTCCTGCAAGCTAAATGCACCATTGTTCATGGCTCTGTGTTCTGAACAGCTCCTGCGTTACTCCACAGAACAGCAATCTGAACGTTTTCCTGGGCCCCAGATGCCTATAGTTAATGGCAGAGACAGCTTAACCCTTCTTGCTTTGCAGTATCCTGGGCTGTGAGTACCCCTTTTGGGGACCCTATTCACATGCTCATGGTTCCTGTTACTAAGCAGGCTTGGTCTGCTTCCCCAAAGGATCCCAAATTTGCTAGTCCAGATCATTGCACCTTGATTGACATGCCCTCTGCCTTGTGTTCCCCTTCCACTCCCTCAGGGCACTGTCTTGGTTTCTAGAGAGGAATTTTGCACGATCATGTCTGAGGTAATGGGGAAACTATCTGAGCTTTTAGGAGCCATTGACCGCAGTGGCAGTAATATGAATCCTCTTGCCTCGGATGTTCATCTTCGACATTCCCTTTTGCCCACAGGTTTTCAGGTGAGGATGAGAAGGGTAGGGTAGAAGGGCTCGTTTTTGTCTAGATGAAGAAAAAAAAAAGTTATGCTCACCCAATCCTCAGAGAGGGCTGGCTGCAACAATGATATGGCATTCTCTAGTCCTCTACACAGTGTATAGACATTTGATGACTCAAGGTTGTTGTTTTCTTTTTTGTTTTTTACACCCTTACAAAAGCTAGCACTCAACCCTTGTAGTGTGGGGATAGCCTACTGGGCAACAACTTCTATCCTTGTTGGGTACTATATGCACTTGCCTCAAATTAAAGAACCCACACTAGTAACCATCTGCAAGGTTGACACAAACTTCAACCAAACCTCATCCAACTAAAGTTTTTCCCTGTGCCCTCACTATGGTGGTTGACTTAAAACCTGTTCGTTCTACCCAAACATTTTGCTCATCAATGTTCTGGTGAAATATTTTTGATAACATGCTCTGTTCCCGTCATAGATCCAGGCATTTCCTGTCTAAATAAAACTTTAACAGTTCCTGTGAAAGATTTTCCCATTTTTAGACACTCAGGGCAAGAGTATCCTTTTGTCTCAGAAGGTGAAACCGGTAACAAGGAAATCCTTCTGTCCGATGGGAAAGAAAAGTTATCTCCTTTTATGGCTCTGGGGTCAAGTCAGAATCAGAGAATCCAGTTCAATAGTAAATCTTGGCCTCCTGAACCCGCCAAGTCTAGAAACAGGTTCTCTACCAAATGAAAAGGGTGCCCAGAACATTTCTGGTACCAGGATCCAGAGGACCATCTTCAGAGCCTAGAAGTTAGAGTTTTGCTTCCTGCCTCCTCCTCCCTTAATGCTCTCAATTTGCTGACTTCTCCCTGTAGACTGAATTTGCGTGCTACTTCTTGCCTAAGGGGGTCACATCTTCTTTTCAAGGGGCAAGGTTTCACCATTTTACAGGCAAAAGAAGACTTTTGACCATTCTGGCCCTGAAGATTCTCAACAAGTTCCTCTGGATACAAAAGTTTTCCATGAAATCTGCCAGGTTTTTTTTAAAATTGAGGATGCCCACCTGCACATTCCCATTGTTCAGGGACATCAACGCTATCTGCTTTGTGTGGTGGGTATGCAACATTATCAAATGTTGCCCTTCATTTTAGAGAGTCTACTGCACCTTGGATTTTAACCAAGGTGCTGACCCTGCTCCACGCTCATGGGATTCCCATCATGGGATATCTTGACAACCTCCCGAGGGAACAGTCGGGTGCAGACTGTCAGCCAATGTCCTTAGGGGACGGTGCCGTTGCTGCAGAGGTTTACATTGATTTTAAATCTCCCGAAATTGGTGCTTGAGCCTTCTGGTCACTTGGAGTACCTGGGCCTTGTCTTTGATATCGGCCTAGCCATGGTGTTTGCTCTATCAGCCAAAATATAGCCTTCCTGTCAGGAACCAGAGTGCCTGCTGGTGGCTCCGGGACCTGTAGCATGTAGTTTGTGTTCACCAGTGGGTGTCTCCCAGCAGCTTGCAGTTCACAGCCACTGGTCTCCATCTGATACTGGCTATTGGGCGGGTCCTCCTTTGGAGTCTAAGGCACACACCTTACAACCATTGCAAGACTTTTGTCTTGAGATGGTTGTAAGGTAATTAAAAAAAACGTACAATCTGCCTATCTTGGACAGGCAGATCGTACTTGCGATGACCGCAATGCCGAACGGGCACTGTGCGCTTGCGCACACCGGCCCGTGCGGCTTTTATCTTGCGAACATGCCACAAACCAGCTGAACATCGTACGATGGTCGGCTGGTTTTCAAACATGTTCCTAAGGTAAAATTCGTGCGACCTTACAGTAGCAGAGGTCTTGCACCTTGGATTTTAACCAAGGTGCTGACCCTGCTCCACGCTCATGGGATTCCCATCATGGGATATCTTGACAACCTCCCGAGGGAACAGTCGGGTGCAGACTGTCAGCCAATGTCCTTAGGGGACGGTGCCGTTGCTGCAGAGGTTTACATTGATTTTAAATCTCCCGAAATTGGTGCTTGAGCCTTCTGGTCACTTGGAGTACCTGGGCCTTGTCTTTGATATCGGCCTAGCCATGGTGTTTGCTCTATCAGCCAAAATATAGCCTTCCTGTCAGGAACCAGAGTGCCTGCTGGTGGCTCCGGGACCTGTAGCATGTAGTTTGTGTTCACCAGTGGGTGTCTCCCAGCAGCTTGCAGTTCACAGCCACTGGTCTCCATCTGATACTGGCTATTGGGCGGGTCCTCCTTTGGAGTCTAAGGCACACACCTTACAACCATTGCAAGACTTTTGTCTTGAGATGGTTGTAAGGTAATTAAAAAAAACGTACAATCTGCCTATCTTGGACAGGCAGATCGTACTTGCGATGACCGCAATGCCGAACGGGCACTGTGCGCTTGCGCACACCGGCCCGTGCGGCTTTTATCTTGCGAACATGCCACAAACCAGCTGAACATCGTACGATGGTCGGCTGGTTTTCAAACATGTTCCTAAGGTAAAATTCGTGCGACCTTACAGTAGCAGAGGTCGCACGGCTCCCACACACCTTACGACAATCGTACGATTGCAGCATTTCTCACAATTATCGTAAGGTGTGTGGGCACCTTTAAAGTGCATCAGCATTTTTATTTTGTGTTCATACTCTGCTTGTTAGCACATCCTTATGCCACACCCGTTGCCCATGAGCCTGACCCCCTTTCAGGTTCTGTTCCTGACAAGTTTACCTGCTGCTTTTTATATCCTTCTGCCTAGCTATATTCTATTTTATCTGCCTTGCATTTCGTGACTGTATTTAATTTTTACGTAGTTAGATGCTTTGCACTTGCACGTGTGTTTGGTGGTATTGCATGGGCTGTTGTTTTTCACCTGTGTTCGCAATAAGCCTTATTGCTTTTTTCACTTAGCTTTGGCTCTAGTTTCCTGTGTGCAGCTCACATATCTGATCATACCAGCTTTGCAGGATACCTGCATGTGGTATTCTAACAGAAGGCTGAGGACATCATAACCAGATTCAGATTAACTGCACAGGGATCTGTGTTTGTTTTGTGATAGTACGCTTGCTATTGCTACTTTATTAATGCATCCAGACGAAATACTGTATTATGTTCTGCTAGCATTAGATGACAATGAATATTGCCATAAGCTGTTGCAAGGGCTGGAACCCATTTGTTTGCATTCTCTTGTTGATCAGGGAAGATTTTTATTTGGTGAAATCCAAATCTGTAGTAAGATGGCTTTGAATGGTAATAGTGATGGTTTCTAACCTCAATTTTCAGTGGGTCTCAAGTGGTCTTTGGTATGGTTATTGGAGGAAACTTGAGAACTTTGAGAACTACTCAACTTTTTCTCAAGAAGCCTTGCTAAACTGTATTAAAGCAGTATGTTCCCTAGTCAGGCAAGGGAATTGTAAGTTAAATATTTTTCAGCCTCTGCTCCAAAGGTCACCCTCAATTCAGTGTTAATTCTGACCGCAAATTTCAATTTTGTTTTAGTCTTTCATTGAAACGCCGTTTAAGTTTTTGTCTTAGTCGTATTTTAGTCATCTGAATTCTTTGTCTAGTTTTGTCAACTAAATCCCCAGTAGACTTAGTCAACTAAAATCGAATGGATTTATTTAACGTGTAATGCATTATCTAAGCAGTTCTCTAAAATTTCCAAACTCGTTATATATTCCTGGAGTAAACCTCTATTAACCTGTTATTACATATGGTATTAAGGTTTGAACATGCAATACAGACAGATTTTGCCGTTGTGATTTATAAATGATAGATTTATTTAACCTAAAATAAAACGAAGTTTCATAAGATTTGGGAAAGGGGATGGTGAAGTAAATGGGTGTGAGGGAGGGAACGTATCTGAGAAGGCTGTTATACAGTGCTAACTTGCTAGGGAGATGGGAGGAGAAACACTCACGTGACAGTAGCAGGCAAATCTCATGGATCAGTAACCAATGGAGTATTCTCTGCGGTTTGCAGGGCATTGATCCAGGCGGCAGGAAGACCAATGGAGCCTGCATCTCAGCCAGTCCAGCTGCTGATAGTCGGGACTGGGACTTTGGCAGAGCTCCGAGGCAATCTCAGGCAAAGTCCAGATTGGTGAATGCAATAGTCCCTCCCATTTTCATAGCGTTTGCGTTCGTCTACAGAAATTCGTTGAATTTGTGTCATAGTTTTAGTCCTTTTAACTTTGTTTTTACTTTAGTTTCTGTTTATTTTTTGTCACTAAAACATGCAGATATCGAAAAAAAATAAATTCTTCATTGATGAAATTAACATTGCCTCAGCTACAGCTCTCTTTTCAGTATTCCATTCCTCCCCCTAGATGCAAGCCTTCTTCACCTGTTGCCCATAACCACAATTGCAACTCTATATACCTTTGTCCCAACCATATATCATTACCCTACTGCGCAGTCTTCTTTATCCGTTTGCACTAGCAGCACTAGCTCTTTAACCAATCACCAGAAATCCCTTCCTATAGTCCCATTACCCAAACACCGTATCCTGCCTCCACTATCATGCATACCCATCTTCCCAGGGATATCCCATCTTTCCACCACTTAAGCCTACCTCCATTGATCCACTGCCTGCTACCCAGCCCTGGTCGGCTGATCCACTGCCTGGCCCGGCTCAGCTGATCCGCCGCCTGGTCTTTTTCCGCAGACTCTCTTCCTGCTGCCAAGTTTGACCAAGCTTATGCCAGCTGAAGGGTCTGGTGCTACTTGATCTATGTGCTTGTCATATGCCTGGCATGGGTTGTCTGCCTGGCTCAAGATTTTCAGTGGTCCACTCACCCAAGTTATTTTTGCTGCTCATGATGTGTTTAAAGCCAAGTGGTCCAGATACTCTCCTCAGAACTCATAGTTGTATGCACAAATACAACCTTATACAACCTTAGTTATTCTCTGGGGAATGGAGGGGTTTTGAGTGTTTCTGTGACCCAGATGGAACCGCTGCAACTCCAGGTGCATTAGGTGACCTGGGTCAGGTAACCAGTGCCCAGGAAAGATGTATATGGCTGTTAATGTACAGAACAGGTTTTTAGCAACTTAACAGTCTACCCAGAGTTGGTGTGTTCTCAAATGTCTAAGCACTAGGGTTGCACAGATACCAAGTACAGTACTCGGTACAAGTACGAGTACATGTACCAATACTTTTGAGCTCCAAGACTAGACTAGAGAAAAATTCAAAAGTTAGGAGGCAGCTGTCATTTGTAAGGAGCACACGGAGCTCCCGGGATTTGTACATCTCTGTTTTATTGTATGATTTTGTTTTTATAAATATAAATAAAGGGATGCACAGATACCAGTTTTATGAGTACGAGTACTGGTACTTGCCGAGTACTTACAAGTATGAGTACTGATACATTTTTGTTTATTGTCATGTGACAGTTTTTCTAAAACAATACAGACTAATGACTTCAGGACAATGGTGGAGCGCCAGAGCCCGGTCCCAGCTGCAACCCTGATAGTTCTCATAAAAATGCCAAGTATCGGCACTGGTACTTGAAAAGTATCTGTGCATCCCTACTAAGCACCCTGATGTCAGGGCACCTGTGTTGTTGGATGACTCCAGGGCCAAATTCTCTAGTGACCTCTGATATCCCAGCATCGGGGTATCTGTGGCTTTGAAGCACTTGGAATTTGTAGTTCAGTATGCATTAGTGAATCTGTTCGGTGGGACACCAACTCTGTTACCAGACCCTGGTTGCAGGGAACCTAGCTTATTGCTAGGCGTGGGGAGCCCTCTAATTGGGTATGTAAAATGTCCAAAATTTCCCTTAATTCCCTTTCCTACCCAAAAAGAAGGTCTGCAAGAATTACAGGGACACGGACTATCGATTTTCATCCCATACAAATACATTTTTAACCCCTTAATGACCGATGCCTTTTTTCCCCGTTTTTTGCACCCATGTAATAATTCACATTTTAGGCCTGAAAATTACTTCAAACCCCCAAACATTATATATTTTCTGAAAGCCCAGTCCCTGTAGAATAAAACGGTGGCAATTGCAAGTTTTTATGTTGCACAATATTTTTGGGTTTGATAATAAGTTGCGCTAAGATATTCTCAAACGCAAACATTTTGTGAAAAAATGCACTTAAAGTGACATTAAAGGCAAAGCGTTTTTTCCCTCCCCTCAATGTTAATTAAAACACTTACCTTAAATGATGTCTATTAATCCGATCTTCTTTCCTGTAGTTATCAGCCTTCTCACCAGCGATGCGGCGAGTGTCAGATCCAGCGCTGACTTCTCTGTCCTTGCTGGTACTTTCTGTCCCACTATGTCTGCATGCGTCCATATACTTACCTTGTGTCTCTCCCTGTTTCCCGGCCGAAAATACAAACTGCGCATTCGCCCGCCCCAAGATTCTTTGCGGCCGCCCGAGCATTTTTGGATTTTCGGACGGGAGTGCGCCGCGAAGACAGGGTAAGCTTAAACTGCTTTTAAAGCTTTTTTTTGGTAAACTTTTTGCATATATCTACTGCTTGCCAGCAGTAGATATATGCAAAAACACCGGAGGGTTTAGAAACCCTTAAAGTTAAATTTAGCGCTCCAAAAAACACACTAAAATTCTAAAAGATGAGGTTACAACGAATAAATAGATACCCAACATGCCCAGGTTAAAAATTGTGTGCATCCGTGAAACTGCGACAATTCAATTACCCCAAAAACTCCATAGATGACACTTTAAAAGCCCCTACTGGTCATCAGTTTTGAGATGTGCATACATATTGACACTAGAATTATTGCTCTTACTCTGGTGTGCATGACGATACCTAACGTGTGGCGCGATCATCTTTTTCGTACGTAGTAGCACCTGAAGCGTGTTTACATTATGAGGCATGGAGGGGGGGGGGCCTTTAAAAAATAAACAAAATATATTTTTACATTTAATTCATTATTATTTCTAAAACTTTTTTTTTAACTTGCTATCACATAGTGGGGCTTATAAGCCCCCCATATGATAGCATATTGGCAGTGACAGGTACTCTTTATGGTGATACTGGGGGTCCAAAAGTCCACTAGTCTTACCTTTTTCACTTTAAGCTATTGAAGTGTAAATCGCACTTCAATCGCTTATTGCTGGGCTACAGGAGCTCAGCAATGACAGCTATGGGACTGGAAGTGATGCAATCTGCAGCGCTCCGGGTCCCATACAACGGGGACGACATGGGTGAACGGACGTTCACCGCTCCCCTCCCCAGCTTCCCGCCGACACCCGAGATGCCAGTCACGGGGCCCACAGGACTGGCATCAGAGCCCGGGAAACACAGTGGGGCGGGGGGCAGTTTATCTGCCCCGTAGAAGCTATCTGGTGACAGTTAAGTTGTCAGAATTGCTTCTACTTTAAAGCCGGCCGCCGGCTTTACAAATGTAAATGGAGCTGCCGGGAGTCTGTTTTCAATGGGCCCGCTGGAAGGGACCAGAGCACCTGCTTGTGGAACTGAGGCCCTGGAACCTGAAGCATGTAGTTCCAGTGTCCACCAGTGGGTGTCCCCCAGCAGTTTCCATCAATTGGTCTCCACCTAATGCAGGCTGTTGGAAGGAATGGGGGCGGGGTGGTTTGCTCCTCCTTTGGAGTTTCAAAGTGCTTCAGCATTTTTCCTGTGATAGTCTTTGTTCCCTAATCCTGAAATCCTGTTTTGTATACTGCCATATTTGACTTGTCATGCATTTCATGTCTTTAGAAAAGAAAGAAAACGAAATCGAGCTCCCCCCTCATTATAAAAAATAAATAAAAGTGGGGCAAGTCATTTTTGGTTTCGCCTGACAAGGTCTGTTGTGGGAGGTGTGTTGTGCCATTCATTTCATAAGAGGAGTTTATTGTTTTTGTTTCTATGACCTTTGATGAGTTCTTCCCAATTGCTAAATACTCCTCCATCAAAGACCTTGAATTGCTAGCAGTAACATTTTCCTTGTAACAGTGGTGCCACCTGCTTTGGGGGGTTCATTACATTTACCATCCACAGCACATATAAAAATCTGCACTATTTACAACTGACTTATGTGTTGAGTCTTTTGTTGTTGGTTTTGCACTGTTGGTATTGTGTGGGTTTGCCTGATATAGGGGATCGTGTGTGACCCCATAAAATTGTTCATATGTGATTACTTACGTCAATAAAGATGTATTCTTGGAGTTCAAGTGTCCTTCACTCATGAAGAACATGTCATCTCCAAACGCTATTGCATAGGGGCTTGTTAGCACCTTTGTGACAGCAATAAAGTTGAGTGAAAAAAGTAAAATAAATTAAGACCAACCTCGCCGCCCTTGCCATATGCATGCGAATAAAGAAGCACGAGTAGGACATGCACATACAGAAACGTCACTTTCACCACACGTGTTGTGTATCATCACATCACGAACATGGGAGAACAAAAATTCTAGGGTAATAATTCGCTGTAAACTCTAAGCTGATGAACAGTAAAGGCTTTTGAAGTGTTGCATATGGACAATTTTGAGTACCATAGTATTTACCCATTGCACAGGCGTGCACAATTTTAATTTTAATGCTCGACATGTTTGGTATCTATTTAATCGATGTGATCCCATCTTTTTTTTTAATGAACAATTTGGTGTTACATTGTGTGTTGTGCACAGAAATTAATTTTTAGTCGGTTTGGTTTTTCCTAAAAATATTGATTTGATAAACCTTTGTGCAAATATTGTGCAATATAGAAAAAAATCAGCTTTCTCCTTTCAGAAAATATATACTTGTTTTGAGGTTTAACATAATTTTCTTTCCAAAAATTCAGACTTTACCATGTGTGTGTGAAAAATTAAAAATATTATCTGGTACTAAGGTGGGTTAAGCAGGTCAGCTCTCATAATGTTCACTAATTTGGATAGCAAATAATTTTTGGGATAACATATGCTTTATAATGAAATTAGAGTATTATGTGTTCCACCTTGATTATATCTCTTGACATGGATGCAAGCTGACTAATACTGTTTCATATTTCTCAATTTAATGCATATACCGGTAGCTTTTTAACTTCTTACCTTATTATCCTAAACTCATGATCCCAAAAAAAGACGTGATAATGTTGGTATAGTAGAAAGATTCTTAATCACTTCTGAATGACTCCTGAAAAAGATTCCTAATGGAATCTAAATAAAAAATTACACATTTTACCCATATAAATCCAGTATTAAATGGCACAGAGCTTTAGAAGCCCAACTGGCACTTTTGAAAAAGACACTGCAGTATTTATATCATGGCTACATTTCTGTAAAGACAGAATAAAATTAGCATATATCAAACATAAGAGCAGATTAATTTTATGAGACAGTTGCATTAAAGTGGTTTTTCATTTTTTTAAGTACATTTCTAAACTTATAATCCATTAAATATATTGTAACGAAATGTGAACAAGTTTATATTAATTTTAAAATGTTCCCTTTATTTTTTACAATGTATTCTACTATCCACAATATTTAAAAGGATTTGAGACTACATACTGAACAAGTATCCCTTGTTAACTTAACCCTTTTGGTGCTAATGTAAGGCGGAACTAAACCACTTCCAGCTGGTCGACTCGGTAAGTCTTAAGGCGCATACATTCCCTTCTGATATAAACTCGTAGTCACTGCAGTAACCATGAACTTATAACAGCATGGTAGCCTAGGTTCTTATCAATCAATGGCTATGTTCATTGGCTATAGTGCCAACCTGTAACATTTGTCTGTCTTCCGTCTTCTAAAAAAAATGAAAAATATATTAATTCCAGATGCAAGCTGCTTCCCTCAAAAATTGCAGCCTCTCTGTGGGCGTCTTTAAAGGGGACCTTTACCCCCTTTGACTAAAAATTACATCAGCATACAGCTCTGCATCCTGATAGGAAATCATCTTAAATTCATTAGCTAAACAATTATATTTTTATTTATTACAATTTCTTTTTATCTACTTCCTGGTCCACTTTGGCATAAGTTATGTAATCGTCTCCATGTGTTGCATCTTGGGAAGGTTACATCAGCAGAGCATTGCTGGTAAATCTCATCTATAATCTCATGAGATCTCAGAGAAAGGCATTTTCCTCCCCTGAGATCATGTACATGGTCACATGTCCTAGTCATATGTGCCAGAGTTTCAGGAAGTAAAGGGAGATCTAGCAACCTGCCCTTAGTTAAAATAGCTACTGATAGAAGACATGATAAAATAAGATATGTAAAAAAAAAAGCCGGCAATTGTCTAGAAGTATCTGTTTGTAGATTCTCATTACTAAACATTTCTAAAGGTGTATTTGTTATAGAGCTAATTGATAAAATCGATTATAATTGATCATGAGAATTGTCAACGATTCTCATTATCGATTAGTTGATTTTTGACTTGTTGAATTCCCCCGCCGCCTCCATTCTCCTCCCTGCTGGTGCTGGCTGCAGCCGTCTGTTTCCCTTTAAATCCCTGCAGCTCTCCCCGCCTGTATCGGCAGAGGCAGCGGGGACACAGACCACTGCAGCTGGCACCAGCGGGGAGGAGAGACTGCAGTGACTGCATTCCCACGCTGCTGGCTCGTTCCTCCTCCTCTGCCCACCCCATTTCCTTCTCTGCTCACCCCATTTCCTTCTCTGCTCTACCATGCCAGCTCCTCTGCCGATGCTCTATCAATCCCTCAGACTTGAGTCAGAGGGATTGATAGAACATCAGCATCAAGTCTCCCATCAGTGGCTAGAAACAATAGCCAGCCTGCTATTGGATATTTTATATTGCAATAGGAGGCCGACTATTGCACCCGCCCACTGCCAGTCAGCAGAGGAGTACCTGGAGGAGAGTTTTTTTTCTCCTTCAGTTCCCTCCTATAGTGATTGACTGCAGGGAGTAGGGGTGCAATAGCCAACCTGCTATTGGTTATTGTAATTCAAAATAGCCAATAGGAGACGAAGTGATAATTTTCCGGCCAATATTCATGGCTAACTCTAAACTGATGACCTGGCTTTTATTTGTTTGAAATAAAACTTTGGCTATTTTATTATGTTGGAGTTTTACAGTTCATATTATTATAAATCCATGAAACTAATTTAAATGTCTAATATAATGCATACAATTATTAAAATATAAAAAGGTGGGAAAAGTAATTTTTGGTTTCGGCTGACAAATTATTTTGCAGTATGTGTATTGTGTTGCCATTCACTTCAATGGCACGCCAAACACGCCCCTTGCCTGCAGTGTGATTGCCCACACTGGAACGCACGGTGCTGCAATGCCATGCGTTCCAGTGCTGTGCCATTGCAAAAAATATGTATACCGTTTTATTGTGAAGTAAACTGTAACACTCCATTTGTGTATTTCATTTTAAATAAAAAATGGAATATAGCGGATGACCACAGAGAGAGGCAAAAGCACATGCTCATAAACCCCAGAGGACACATGTGAAAGGTGTGGGTAAGGGATCACCGACAAACATGGTTCAGAATCCAAAGTAGCCCAAAAGCAATCAAGCATAAATCTGTAAAATCAATAAAGATATTTTATTAAATAGATTCACCTGATCACATTTAAAAAAATCAAACATTTATAAAGAGATGCTGAAAAAACAATATATACATAAAATGAATAACACATAGATATTAATCAATTCATGGCTAAGAACTGTCATTCATAAGCGGGGAACAATATTGCCCATGTGGGATACGTCCCTAAGGTTGGATGGCTGCACTCGACAGTTTACTCCCATCATGGCAAAAAGGGCTTATAGCTTACCATTTTCATTCAAACCTGGGGAAATCATAGCTTTAAGCTTATATATGCATGGCTATTCTCTTTGTAACCACCTATGGTCTCGATCTCCACCCCTCTGATCCTCCAGTATACGCTCAAGGCCAAAGAATGAAATTACTGTAGCATCAAAGTTGTGGTATAAACCTACAGGATAACTAATAGATGAGGTTAATTTTCCACTATTAATCACATAGACATGGTCATGGATTCTCCTAGCGAAAGTTCTAATAGTTTTACCTATATAATAGACTCTGCTTTGAGATAGCATGATGTATATCACCCCTGGTCAGAGGTATCGCCAATCATGCACTGTAATCATTCTATGTAATACTTGCCATTTTTTCATAATATTTTGTCTACTTACTTTATCTAAAGTATCCGTATTGCATATGCTTTTGTGTATATTATAAGGTTTTATGTTTTTATAAGCTTCCTAGAATGACAGGGCTAGCATTATGTTTTGTTAAATTGGAGTTAGTGTATATGTATTATATGGCATTGTCTCCTGTTCTTTGGATCACTATTGCATGCTTGTTTTGGCTGTTAAGACTGTCATTGTAGGATTGTATAGGCACACTAGATTAGATATGTTTCTATTTGCCCTGGAGATGGCAGGCAGTTAGGTGGCAGTTAGGCCTCTCTGTTAACAATAAATTAAGCATAATAGTGTATCACATGTCACTCTTTCAACATGAAATCATAAGAAGAAATACATATGGCAGAGTTGCAAGTGATGTAAGGATTCTGGGAGGAGTTGTGGAGCGTGGTGACTATGGTAGGCTTTGATTATAATGCAGAGATTCAGTGTATTCTAGCTGTTATTAAAGCTTGTTTTATACGAAAAGCACTATGATTTGTCTTTTGTTCTGCCTTTTTGAATAACCAATCTGGCAAGAAGGTATGTGAAACAGGATCTCTGATATTGTCATAACCAATGAATGGAGAAAACACTTTTTGACCTTTACTATCAATATACCTGAAAGGGGAAGTTGTAGTCCAAAAATGGTGTTCCTTTAGAGCACTGGAGCACATGTGGTTTCCATTGGAAACATTTCTATAAAGATTTCACAAGGACTTTATGAAATCTTTATAGTGGAAAAGGATTTTTTTTTTTTTTTTAGACTTGGCATTGGTTTGCACACTGTGATGTAGATGTGGTCATGTTGAGCCTCTTGCTCACCACCAATATCTACCAATACTACTAGGCACAAGGCAAACTAGGTGGAGAACCAAATATTAGGGACTATCTAATGTTTCTGTATCCAGACAGATACAAGAAGACTGAGTAACAAGGTGCAGGGTAGGCTTCTCATTGATACCGGTGGTGATGGCTATACATGATAACCCTGTAGTGGGTTATTTCGTTCTCAAAGATAATCAGGCATTTTGTAAAGTTGTCCGCGGAAATTGTCCCAGGACATGGATCATTGGCATATTTTTTTTTTTTTTTGTGATGAGTTCTCTTACACATCACTCAACATTGCCTAATGGCCTGCATGTTTATTATGCCACATAGCACTGCTCTATTATATGTTTTGTATATTTTAATGTAACCATGGATAGTAGAGACTTGGTGCCTTTAGTGTTTACCCTGTGCATCAATAGTTCTATTTTAAATGTATGTTGAGCCTGTTTAGTCCTTTATTCCTGGATAGGTTTTTTGGGAGCTGGCCATTTACAGCGGTGCCACATACAAAAGGTCCAGGAAGGACTTCTTAAACAAAGTGAATATAGCCCTATTGAAGCTTCTACAGTGAACTATTCTACTCTTGATACTTTGAAATGATAGATGTTCTGATAACTTAGCCATCATGGATGACATTATTTAGTTTATAGTAGTTACCTTAGGAGTAGACGGCAAGGCATTTCTTTGAATGGATGCCTACCAAATGTAAAGATGATTTTAAGACTCAAAATTCAAACTATGCCTTGATACAAATATTGTCTGTGGTAATTATAATAGGAGAAGAACAGCCTTTGAATGGAGTTTGTAGATCTGAATACACAGTTACCCATTGAGGCATTCCCAAAAAAATGGGCTGAAAATCTCGGCTTATACTCGAGTATATACGGTACTTTGCCTTTTTTCTTTTTCCTTTTTCTGGGGGCATTTAGATACTTTGTTATAAGAAAGAGAAATGTATCCAGTATTTTATTAACTTCCTGAAAAGTGACAGAATGTGGTCACATATCCCTGTGATTTCTATAAGGATTTGAAAATGAAACCAGAACATAGATTTTGTTGTGAGTTTCCCAGTGTGTGTGTTTTTTCTTTTAATGCCTGAATGCTGCTCTTGCCTTTATGATTTTGATAGCTGTACTCCTCGAGGGAGCTTACCACTACATTGCTTGCTCACTTGTTTTGAGAGATGTCATTATTTGCCTTGATAGTTTTGAAAACAAAAACAAAAAAAATGTTTGCCAACAGAGTTGGTATTTGTAGTCTGTTGTAGGAACACTCAGTATAGAAACACACAAGAAGATAGAAATAGGGCATATTGTTTCATCTTACATTTTATGCTCACATATTACATTTGTCTCAGCTTGCATAAAACCAGGGGTATGTAAAGTTTCACAGTCAGTAATATGCTTACCTTGATCGCATATTCGCAGTCTCCCAACCAGAACTTGGCAAAGTCTGACCTGTTACTACATGCACTGCTATGTAACACTAGATTTTAATTAACTTTACATATGGTAAACCATCAGGTTTCTACTTTGTTTTGGCCACGTGGTAGAATGCACCCAGTTTAAAGCAATACTTTTATTTGGTTTTAAAGTTAAAGATTGTGTGTGCATGCACACTTGAAAATGGCTTATTGCTTTTCTAGAAGGCTTCCTAGTTGCTGGGCAGGCACAGTAGCAGGATCTAAATTCTCTATGACCTTTTGGATTGATCTCTAATGGTTGCACAGCCCATAGGTCATAGGCTTTTCACATCTCCCTATTCGTATGTCATTATATTCTTCTATTACCATAATGGATAGAGGCTATCGTTGCAAAGAACATTGTTGCTCCTTTTGGCCATGTCCTGTGTTCTCCCTTCTCATTTGATTGACCGCTGCTTTTAATGACAAGTGGCTAACAAACGGGTAGAAGGTAGGGAGGATTAGGGTGGGAATAAAACCACTGTATGTAATAGTGTAGGTAAGATTACATCACTTCCCTCAGACAGTAGCACCATCATGACCTTCATCAACTCCCACTAATGCTATGGAACAGACCAGGCAAGACGATAGGCAGACCAGGGAAGATAAATAATGCAAAATGTCACACAAATTCGGGAGCATGCATGCACAATTTCCCATGTTCATGTTCCAGGACAGCTACTTGGGGTGATTGGCTCCGCCTTCAACAGGAAACCAGCAATTAAAAAGCCCCTTCCACCTCTCGTCCTCTGTTTCATTGAGTTTATGAAGGCAAATGTTTTTTTGCTCCCTGGATCTAGTGATTGTGGTTATCGCCACCCCCCCTTCCCCCTTAATTCTGGTTAGGTCCCGCCTCCGAACCACATCCTACTTTCTTACTTGGGAAGGGGGATGGTTGGTTTCGTCCCACTTTTTTGTGACCAGATCTTTCCTCATTAAGCATTTTTTCTTTAGATCAGTTCTTTAAGACTTATGGCGTTTCACTTTGGAATCTTCTTAGCCTACTAGTATAGAAAATAATCCTTTGGTGCCTCCAACAATGGACCTGGAAACTGTTTGCTCTCAAGCAGTGTCAGACATAAAGGAGGGTAAGGATTTGGCTCCTTTATCACATTGTGATATTTGTTCAGGGAAGGCTAAGGAAGATGTAGGTATAGGAAGTGCAATTAGGTATCGATTTCCAATTGAGGTAATGCACAAGGTTTTAAAATTGATTTATACTTCTAAACAGATTGAGGTTGCATAGTCTGCATTGACAGCTGAGAACCGAATGTATAGGAGCTTGCAGAAAAGGAAGTGTAGAGTTATTCCGGTGCACAGATCTCTTTAGGCTATGCTTTTCAAGGAATGGAGAGAGCCGGAAAGGAAGTTATGTCCAAATCCTATCGGACATAATAGAAGTCACCAGCACTCGATATGTGCAAGAAGTAATGCACTTTTTAATCAATTGTCACATGCTTCAAACAGCCAACGTTTCTGGGCCACGCAGTGTGTCTTCTGGGCGACATAGTGACTCACTGTGTCCCCCAGAAGAAGGAACCCTGCGTGGCCCCAAAATGTTGGCTGTTTGACGCATGTGACAATTTAATAAAAATTGCTTTACTTCTTGCACATATCATAGAGGGCTGGTGACTTCTATTATGGACTGTATCTGACACGGCGCCATCCGTGTTGTTGCTTCAAGCACCAACCTCTTACTCAAGGTCTGTACGCTGAATGGAGTGCAGGTGATTTCGTACAATCAAATCTTATCAGAGGCATTTTCCCCTATTCCCTTGAGGAGGAGACTCTGCGGAATGCCCTTTGAAGAAATGTTATGTTTTGTTGATGGTTTGGAGACCATTTCAAAGAGGTCATTGGTAAAGATGAAAGTAGTTATCCTTTAGGAGTCTCAGCATGTGCTGCTTATATGGATGTAGTACCTTCTTGGAAGTCTGGTTGTAAGTCGGAGGCCTTTTAGTGTAAGCCCATAAGGCCATACTTGATGTAAAGAGAAAAAAAAAATACACATTTAGAGTGTGTGTGTGTGTGTGTGTGTGTGTGTGTGTGTGTGTGTGTGTGTGTGTGTGTGTGTGTGTGTGTGTGTTTTCTGGGTCAGTTCACGGTTTCATTTTTTTAACCCTTTGAACAGCCTACTCACAGCACACACAGTGCCGAATCTTCTATTGCACCCTCAGCCACTGAGTACTTTATTTCTTAAGATACAGATATGTTTCAAAGCATTGCTAGAGGTGAGATTCAGATCTCTAATTGCGAAGGAACTTTACTGAAGACTTCTCCTATGCAGAAGAAAATGTCGTCTTCAGCAGGTCAGGCACACAAGTTTGAAGCCTATCTACACACCAAACCAAAAATTGAATATATTACAGCTTACCAGTCCTTTGCTAATGTGGCTGCTTTTAGTTTTTGTTTCAGTTTTCTTCATTCAGAGGAAGAGTGTCAGACTCTGTGAAGGGGCCAGGTTCAATTGCAGGAAGGCCATTCAAGAAAGGAAGGAGAAGTCTCCAAATAACAGACATCTTGATCCCTGGCCTCCCATACAATTGTATCCTGGGCTTTGAAGTTCAGTAGTTTAAAGATGGACGTGCATGGGAGAGTGCCCGGTGGTTTACGCGTCAGAGGCATCCGGTGGGCCCATTCCACATCAAAGAAGTTAGAAAAGCGAGCTTGAGGTAGCAAAGACCAGAGACGCGACTATATTAAGGCCAAGGGTGTTCACACCCTCGCACAGATAAAGGCTACGATTCTCTGCATCTTCTGCCAGATATTCCAAGACCTTAAACTTGGTCTATAAGGTGCGTAGAGAAGCCCTATGGTCCCTGATGACATCCTCCACACCACCCCCTCTATCTTCAACCGCCGCCACCTGGTCCCAGAATCGGTCCAGGTCTTTCTCCTCAGCAAGCTAATGTCCAATTGCAGGTGGTCAGTTTGGAGGTCAGCATGGACTGGCAGCCAGAGATATTGTTCATAACAGCAGTAAACTGGGCCTGTCCAGCAAGATCTTCAGCTGCCTCCTCCATCTCAGTAGCCATTTTTCAACATGGTGGCTATGGTGTATTGGCAGGCAGGCAGGCCTCCTGTGTGGTTTTTTTTCACAGAGTGGAAGCTCGGTGTACGCCAGCAGAGCAGTGCAGGGACACAGGTGGTGGAGCAGGCAGGTGATTCGATACCCGGGTAACAAGCCGGAACTGACTAGAGAACTCACGAGATGCTGCCAGAACTGATGAGGGAACCCATAAAAGGCATCAGAATCCCAACAGGCAACAAAAACACCCACAAAAAGCTTGTGGGAGGTTTATATATCCATAAACCCATCCCACAAATAAAGGCAAATGTATATTAGCCTTAAAAAAGTGTGTATATATATA